>NC_056563.1:240165-439601 GCF_013358625.1 Macadamia integrifolia | reverse complement strand
GGTCCGGGTCTCCCTGTGCGGGGAGCTGAAGAGCTGGCTCCCGCACTCTTCCGCTTAGAAGCGGTTGTCTTATGTCGAACGCCAGAGGAAGAGGGTCCCTTTCCGGTGCGAGATGACATCCTGGCAAGAAGAAAAAAAAGTGGGGTAAGTAAAGAAAAGAAAATTACAGCAGTAAAAGGGAAGCCCAAAACCCAAATTCTCACAAAATGGAAAAGGCGACAAGCTAGAAATGATAGGAAACCTATGGACATGATGCACGGTAAGTGACAAAGGGGAAACATGCTAAAACAGTAAAATAACAGCAAGGAGCATATGTGACATGAGAGGATTCAATTGTAATGCGCAAACTCATTCACAATGGAGTAAAAGCTTGAAACCCTAGATCTAGAACGAAATGCCATGGTAGCGGGATCATGAATGTACAAAAACATACCCAAATAGACTATGGAGGTCCACAGATGCAAGTATGTGATGAAAACCAAGGGAACCAATACAAAAGAGGGGTTTTCATGGGAATACATGGGGATTCCAAGCAAAATGGACAATTCATGAAATCTATAGCATGTTAAGCACAAATCAAGTGTAATGCATCACAAAGGAATCATCAATTGGAGGAAAACATCGAGAATTGAAGAAATCCCCAAATTTGGAAACCTAGGGCACGAATTGGGGTTTTTCTCCAAATGAGGAGATAAAATCCTAATAAACTACAAATGACCAAAAGAGAAGCATCATAATCACATGGCAACACTATTCTATGGAAAGAAATGTGGGAAGAAAGCCTAGATTAAAGCCTACACATGCATTTCTACCCCCAAGTGAAAATTCTGAGAAAGGAGAAGAAGAAACTTACTTGAAGGAGGGAGAGTTGAATCTTCTCAAAAGTGCCGAGTTGATGAGTAAAGTCACGAGTAGAAGCACCGAGGAGACCTCGAAGATCGCCCAAGGAAGAGAGGGAGAGAGAGAAAGGAGTTGGGGAAGAGACAAGACAAAACAGGGTCTGTAGGGCCCTGTTCGTGTTTTTACTCGTGCAGGACCGACGGGCCAGATCGGCGGGCCCCTACCCACCGGTGCCACCCGTCGGTTTGAGGTACTGGGACCGGTGGGCTCGACCGGCGGGCCCCTACCCACCGATGTAGCCCACCGGTTGTGAAAATTGGGAAAATTTTGAAAATTTTTCCCCTCCTAGCATGATTATATTGATTCTTATTATTGATATTGTGTTATGGTCAAGTGGGACCATTGACGTACCTGTTGGGGCATTGGCCCTGTATCTCAGAAATTAAGTTGCGGTTAATTTCAGACTATCATACACTACAATACCTTATGTGATAGCATATATTTGTGTGCCGAAATCAATTCTACGATGTTTAACCAATATGGTGTGTGATATGTTCCAGGTACAGGGATACGATGGTACGTACTAGATCCGGTAGTAATGCCCGAGGTACCTCGTGGGGTCCTCTTCCGGTTGGTCGACCACTAAATCCCGGGAGGTCCCGCTCGGTGGGGCAAACCTCACCTCCACCACCTCCAGAGACCCTTGGTCAGGGTGGGGCACATGGGGACCCACCTATGACTACACTCCCGGACCCTCCACCGGTTATCACACTGGGAGATGTTGCTACCATAATTCAGCAGTCACAACAAGCTTTTCAACAACAAATGCTTCAGCAACAGCAAGCATTTATGACTGCTATTCAGCAACAGTTGGACCTTTCTCAATCGGGTCAACCTCCCCGGATACTTACTCCACAAGACCCGCCTGTAGGGTCGGGTACGGGACCACAAGGAGGAGGTACACCTCCAATCCCACCATTCGGTGTTCCTCAGCATGGGATACCTCCTCCATACTCTTACTATTCGGCTTATGCTCCTAACTTCCCGCCAACGAATATTACGTCAAAGGTAGTGGAGTCATTCAAGAGGAACTTACCACCTGTATTCTCTAAGGTGGGGAGTGATCCTCTGGAACCGGACCAATGGATCCAAGAATTAGAGAAAGTATTTGAGGTGCTTGAGTGCACGGATGCACAGAAACTCATTTGTGCTGGGTTGCAACTCAAGAAGGAGGCAAATTCTTGGTGGCAAGCCTCCAAGCCCATATTGTTGGCTGCCCATCCAGAACCCACTTGGGAGCATTTCAAGGAGTTGTTCTTGGACAACCATTATCCGCGCAGCTTCAGAGACCGCAAGGAGACTGAGTTCATGGCCTTAACTCAAGGAGGTAAGACTGTCCTTGAGTACCAACAACAATTCGAGAGTTTGTTCCATTTTGCCCCAAGGCATATGAGGACAGCTGAAGAGAAGGCAGCGAGGTTCCTCAAAGGCCTAAAAGTATCTATTGGGTCAGTACTTGAGGTCTTGGATTTGACCAAATATGGCCAAATTGTGCAGAAGGCCAAGACCATGGAGGATAAGCAAAAGGGAGAACAGTCCCTCACCCCTGGACTGTGGAAGAGAACAAATCCATTTCCGGATATGGGGAATTCCTCCAAAGCATACCGCGGATCGTATAGTTCTGGGCCTATGTATAGGCAGCCCTATAGGCCATCTGGCTACCCTCCTAGACCAGCTGGTGGTTTGGGTTCCACCTCTTTTGGCTCGAACACTAGTGTGGCACCTACAGCTCCAAGGCCACCTCGACCTCCATTTGCAACAGGTCAGGTGCAGAGGGGCCCCGCCCCAGTTCCGACGTCTCATATTCGTTGCTTTAACTGCCATTCATATGGGCATTATGCAAAAGACTGTCGAGCTAGGCCAGCCTTACCCTCCAGTCAGCCCTCTGCAATCCGACCTCCCTTAACTCGGGGAAGTCAATCGCAGGGAAGGATGTATGCTCTATCAGCTGAGGAAGCTGAGGCCAGTACAGAAGTAGTAGCAGGTACATTTTAAATTTAGAATTCCCTTATGTTAAATATTGATGACCTGCTGAAATTATATGCATTGTTACACTAGGTATCCTACCCATATCAGGCATACCAGCCTATGTTTTATTCGATTCAGGAGCTACTAATTCATTCGCATCTAAGAGATTCGCAGAGAAACTTGGGATGTCACCCAGGATCCTAGATCACGGAATGATTATTAGTATGCCTACTGGTAAAGTTACACAGTTGAAGGAAGTGTATGGGTCGTGCCCAGTGGAAATTAGTGGAAAGAAATTTGAGGCACAACTCATTAAGTTCAATATGCAGAATTTTGATGTTATACTGGGTATGGATTGGTTGTCGGCTCATCGAGCTAATGTGATGTGTGCTGAAAAGTGGCAGATGACGAAGGGAAAGAATTGGTATACCGAGCAGATAAAATGAAATGGGTGAGGAAGGTCCTTGTCTCTGCTCTTCAAGGGGTAAAGTTGCTAGAAAGTGGATGTCAGGGTTACTTAGCATCGGTACTTGATGTTGATGCAAGGATTACACCTCTAGAAGAGGTAAAGGTGGTTAAAGAGTTTCCAGACATTTTCCCAGATGATTTGATGCATTTACCACCTGATAGAGAGTTGGAGTTTGCCATAGATTTAACTCCTGGAGCAGCTCCAGTATCTAAGGCTCCATACAGGATGGCACCAGCGGAATTGAAGGAGTTGCAGATGCATTTGCAGGAACTATTGGAAAAGGGGTTTATTAGCCCAAGTGTTTCACCTTGGGGTGCCCCAGTGATGTTTGTCAAGAAGAAAGATGGCAGCTTGCGTATGTGCATCGATTACCGGGAATTAAATAAGCTAACCATTAAGAACCAATATCCATTGCCACGCATTGATGATCTATTTAACCAGTTGCAGGGAGCCAGAGTATTTTCAAAGATAGACCTTCGGTCCGGCTATTATCAGCTCAAGATAAAGAGCAGTGATATACCCAAAACAGCAGTTAGGACTCGGTATGGTCACTATGAGTTCCTGGTGTTATCTTTCGGTTTAACCAATGCACCGGCAACATTCATGGCTCTAATGAATCGAGTATTTCAGGATGTGCTCGATAAATGGGTAATTATTTTTATTGACGACATCTTGATCTACTCCAAGACCGAAGAGGAGCACACTCAACCCTTGAGAATGGTGTTACAGAGGTTGAGAGAACAACAGTTGTTTGCCAAGTATAGCAAGTGTGAATTCTGGTATGAACCAGTTGGAATCCTGGGGCACGTAGTGTCTAAAGCCAAAATCGAAGTAGATCCTGATAAGGTGAAAGCAGTAGTGGAATGGGAAAGCCCCAAGAATGTTACTGAAATTAGAAGCTTCTTGGGTTTGGCTGGATACTACCGGCGTTTCATTGAGAATTTCGCCTGAATCTCAGCACCAATGACCAGATTAACCAAAAAGGGTGTGAAATTCGACTGGGCAGAGGAATGTGAGAGGAGTTTCCAGGAATTGAAGAAGAGGTTGGTGACAGCCCCTGTGTTGACCATCCCTGAAGACACAGGTGGAATGACAGTCTATACTGATGCTTCCAAAGTTGGTTTGGGTTACGTTCTCATGCAACACGGTAAAGTAATAGCGTATGCATCCCGACAACTAAAGGAGTATGAGAAGAACTACCCCACTCATGATTTAGAACTAGCCGCAGTCATTTTTTCCCTTAAGATTTGGCGACATTATTTGTATGGGGAGAAGTGTGAGATATACAGTAATCACAAAATCCTGAAGTACTACTTCACCCAGAAGGATCTGAACATGAGACAGAGGAGATGGCTTGAGCTCATGAAGGATTATGACTGCGACATTCAGTATCATCCTGGCAAGGCAAATGTAGTGGCAGATGCATTGAGTCGGAAGACACAGGCTGTGTCGCTCTCATACTTAGCAATCAGCCCACCACTCGTGCAAGAGGCGATACTAATGGATGAAACCCTTTTAAATGAAGGGGCAACCTTAGAGCTTGAACCTCAACCAGAAAACCTTAAATGGTTGACTGTATCCTTGATGGCTCTATAGGTGCATCCGGAAATTAGGCAAGAGGTAATAATGAAGCAACCTTTGGATCCTAAATTGCAGTGGATCAGAGTTAAGGTTCAAGATCAAACAATGAATGACCCAGATTTTGCTTTAGCCAGTGATGGGGCATTGATGTTTCGAGACAGATTGTGTGTACCCGATGATTTGGATATACAAGATAAGATAGTGCGAGAAGCACATAGCTCCGAGTACTCACTTCACCCAGGAAGTACCAAGATGTACAAAGACCTCAAACAAAGTTACTGGTGGCCAAACATGAAAGTCACCATAGCTCTGTATGTGGCGACTTGTCTTACCTGCCAGAAAGTAAAAGCTGAGAGGCATCGACCTTATGGTACTCTTCAGCCACTCCCAGTACTAGAATGGAAGTGGGAAAGGATTACAATGGACTTCATCACCGGACTACCAAGTACACCTAAGGGAATGGACACGATATGGGTGATCGTTGATCGGCTTACCAAGACTGCTCATTTCATTCCCCTTAAGACCAAGTTCTCCATGGCCAAACTAGCACAACTTTACATGGACAACATAGTGCGCTTACATGGAGTGCCAGTGAGTATTGTTTCAGATAGGGACCCAAGGTTCACTTCCAGATTTTAGAAAAGCTTACAGTGTGCCTTGGGATCACAATTGAATTTGAGTACTGCTTTTCACCCACAGACGAATGGTCAGTCAGAGCGAACCATACAGATATTAGAGGACATGCTCAGGGCATATACAATGGAGATGAGTGGCAGTTGGGAAGAATATATACCTCTTATGGAGTTTGCATATAACAACAGTTACCAGGCTACAATTGGGATGGCTCCGTATGAGGCGTTATATGGCAGAAAGTGCAGAACTCCTTTGTATTGGGATGAGGTAGGCGAACGTCGAATGTTAGGACCTGAGATGATACAGATGACTTGTGACAAAGTCGACGTTATTCGAGAACGGATTAAAGCAGCTCAGTCCCGTCAAAAGAGCTATTCGGACACCCGCAGAAAAGACATTGAATTTCAGCTAGGAGAAAAGGTATTTCTCAAGATCTCTCCTACTAAAGGGTTGCAAAGGTTTCACAGAAAGGGGAAGTTGAGCCCAAGATACATTGGACCATTTGAGATCTTAGCCCGGGTTGGCTCAGTAGCCTACAGGCTTGCTCTGCCACCTTCACTCGGGGATGTTCATAACGTATTTCATGTATCCACGATGAAGAGATACGTGCATGATCCATCTCATGTATTACCCGTGGAACCAGAGTACCTAGAAGCTGATATGACCTATACAGAACAGCCAGCTGAAATTTTGGACCGGAAGGTGAAAACCCTTCGTAACCGCTCCATTTCCTATGTAAAGGTGCGATGGGCTGATCATTCACTTGAGGAAGCATCTTGGGAGGTAGACGACAAAATACAAGCCAAGTACCCTCATCTTTTTGATCAACCAGGTACGCAATTTCGAGGATGAAATTTTTCAGAAGGGGGGTAATGTAATACCCTACTTCTTAAACCCGGTCTGACTACGCGGTTGACCCAGTTTAACCAAGCAGGAACCGAACCAGAGGGAGTTAGAGCGGGTTCCTTATGGGCTATGATGGCAAAGGTGACCTTAAACACCGATTGTCCTGACAAGTCCGAGCTAGTGCCAGAAGAGACGGGAGTGCCCAAGCCGTGTACATGCACCTACCATAAGGCCATGTACGGATAAAGCAGGTATTGTAGCCATATATTAAGGTATATACGTATACTACATCGTATGCCAGGATGGGGTTCACGCCAGGCCCGAACTCTATCAAAATCCCAAGTTTTGGCCCTCAGGTGGGCGGACAGGTGGGCGCACCCACCCACCTGAGCAACCCATCCATGTGCACTATTTAGTTAATTAGGAAGTATATATATAGCATTTATGATTTTCTTTTCTTTTCATTTATGACACCCGTACGTTGGTGAGAATAGTAAAGAGGAGAGAGAAAAGAAAGGGAAGAAGAAGGGAAGAGAAGGAAGAGGAAGAAGAGAAGGATCTCAGTGGCACCGAAGCTGACCTTCATATTCCGGTGCCGGGAGAGTGATCTTCAACTCTAGATCTACATTTAGAGGTAAGCAAAGTTGGGTTCCTTTAACATTCACCATACCCAAGCTTCGAATAGGGTTTCTTGAGATCTTGTAAATCCCCTTTGAAATGATGAATCTAAGGTTTAATAGATGATTTATGTGTTGATCTTGAAGGATTTGAAGAGGTATTGACAAGGTGGAAGAAGCATTGTGGGTTTGAAGTGATTCGGAGGGTTTGAAGTTGTTCTTGAGCAAAGAAGGTAAGATGGTTTCCCATCACTTGAATCTAACCTAGATCTAGGTTAGAGCCATCCTATTAGACTTGAAAGTGTGAAGAATGGGTTGGGAAAAGCCCCCATTTGAATCCCCAAAGAATGGAGGAAGTTGGGAAGAAACAGCAGTTTTCTCGCCAAGACCGGTGGGTAGGATCGGTGGGCCATCTGGCCCGCCTGTGAACACCCACCTGAGAGGGCAGGGCCTTCGGGCACAACCGGAGGGCCACACCGGCGGGCTAACCGACGGGCCACCCTGCCTGTTGGTCTTAGCAGGGCCCCCTGGCCCAACCGACGGGCCCCTACCCGTCGGTCCAAACCGGTGGGCCAAACCGGTGGGCCAGGTAGCCCACCTGTCTGACCCACCTGTGTGGCCCCGAAGGTGATTCTTACGTCCGATTGGACCCAAATCGGACGTGCGACCTTCTTTTAACATTCTAAACATGATTTTTTCATTGGATCTCGTTAATTTTGATCCAAAAATGGTGAAGTACTAACCCCGCTCAATTATGTTAGGTTCACCAAATCCTATCCATTTTGCACCGGATGTCACCCGTACCGAATGGGAATCCTTGTACGCTATAGGTAAGTGGGGAGAGGACGTTTGGCCTTGTTTCAAGGCATTGTTTGGCATTCATTTACTTGTATCTAGTCTAGTCATGCCATCATGAATATGCTATGTAGATTAGGCATCCTCACATTGTTATGCATGTGTGCTATGTTTACTTTCTAAATGCCAAGTGATGAGATGCTTATATGATGAATGTTGACATCAGGGTGCATAATGTATTAGTAGACTAGATGCCGTAGTCGGCTTGAAAACGAGTGCATTGGTGGCCCGTGGTATGGGACGTGGTGGCACTATGCAATCGTACTATTGTCATATAGGAGCATGCGGTTTAGGATTTCACCTTCCTGTGCTACGACCCTTTCCAACAGGGGTTGAGGTGTTGGGTCACCATTTGGGGGGAAGCAGTGGTCGCGGTTGTCGGGTCACTGTGGTGGTTAGACATAACACCCGGCGGGTCAATAGGACAGTTGGCAACCCCGGTGGTACATTCAAGAGGGCCAATCGTACTGCTTTTAAATTGCTGGAGTCAGCACCTTTAATTTCAATCATTTACTTTTCTGTTGAGAGCCGGTGGAAGGCATTGTCTTTACTTTTCTGAGTACTCACCGTGTGCCTTCTCTGACAGCCCTATGGGCGTATCGTGGGATAGAGTTCACGGCTTGTACCCGGAGTATACGTGCACTGTGGCTGTAGTAGCACTAAACCGAAGAATTAGTAATGTTGCTTAGGTGGATTTGATTTAAAATGTATTGCATGGCATGTAGTGCATATGATTGTGTTTTGATGTGTGGATTGCTGTGTGGTCCATCTTACCACTTACTGAGCTAGTGAGATCATCCCACGTGTTCACCCCTTTTTAGATGATTTTACAGGTCATACATCTGAAGAGCACGGGGCGGGTCCCATAGTCAAGTTCCCTGAAGAGGACTGGTGGGCCCTTGAGGAGTTAGAGCACGGCACTGACTGCTCGTGCGAGAGTTATACTGCGGGACCGCAGTTCTGATGCCGAGCTGAGCTCCACTTTTGAGGCTGAGCTGAGCTCTACCATGAGATGCCCAGCTGGGCTCAAACCCTTGATGCCGAGCTGAGCTCTAGCCTTTGATACCGAGCCGAGCTGTGTACTCTGATTATTCTGATGGTTTCCTTTATGTACTTAATATGTGAATTGTATTTTTATTGTGTAAATATCATGCCTTCGGGCCCACATGTATATAACTATTGTATCACAATTCGGGTATCAAGTTTTATGGGATTATTCACGGGTAAAACTTAGTCTTTCGCTGATCTGATGAGTTTTTATTAGTGTGTGTATGTTGTGGTGGAATACAGTATCAGATGATCCTGGCAGGTTTGGGTTAACCGGACTTAACCTGATCACTGGCCCGATTCAGTGAGAACGGGGTGTGACATGTATAGTACTCGAAATTATGATTCCAATGATATATGGTACGTAAAATTCAGACTGTCGAATCTCCTGTAATCGCTCCTAGAAAATTACATCTTGAAACACCTACTCGCGCTATAATGCCTTGCCTTGCACGCTCCCTGCTAACCCTCATGCATTCCTGCCATCCCTTGCACGCACCCTGCCAGCACCCTGCATATGCCTGCCAACCCTCCCGTGTGTGCCCGCCAGAGCCCCGCACCCCCCTACACCTTGCATATGCTTGCCAGCCCTCTTACGTGCCTGTTAGCCCTCCCACGCATGCCCACCAGCCCTCTTATGTGCCCCTGTTAGCCCTCCCACACATTGACCTGTGCCCCTGCTAGCCCTTTTGTGCACCTGCCCCCCCCCCCCCCCCGTGCCTTGTCGCCCCATGTGCCCTGTGTTGAGCGGCCCTGCTAGTACCCCGCGCGTGCCCCACTGCCCCATGCACCCTGTGCCGGTGTGCCACTGCCTGCCCCGTGGACCCCCACCCAGCCTGGTGTGTCACCATCAATGGCCAGAATATGTGTTCCAATGACTATATTGGTGAAGAAATTTTCTCTTGACCCACTTATGCACTCTACACTGTCCTATTAGCGTACCCTACACTGCAACCTCCCATTGGCCCAAAAAGGCATCTTTTTACCTCATTGGCCCAAAAAAATTACTTTTCACCCATTGGCCAAAGGAACTTACCCTCCACCCCATTGGTCAAAAATTTAATATTTTCACCCCATTGGTTTAGAAAAATCACTTTTTAACCCCATTGGCTAGGAAAATTCCTCTTTCCTCCCCATTGGTTCAAAAATTTTATAAGTACCCCCCTTTGGTTTTTCACACCACAAACACTCAAGCCTCCTAGGAACATCCATAGTAGAAAAGCTCTACCCTCTCTCCGCCCCTCCCTCCTTGAGGTTTTTTAAGTCTTTGGAGAGACCTTCATAAGATCCAAAGTGTTCTTCGGGCCTTCGAAGTCCTTCAACCATTTAGGTCTCAGCCTATTCCAAGTGAAAGCTCTGACAAAGTGCCACCTTAGCCTAGCCTTCCTATACCCTATTCATACTGGAAGCTCTATTGGAGTGCCACCTCAGCCTAGCCCTCCCATAACCTATCCAGCGGAAGCTTTGTCGAAGTACCATCTTAGCCAAAATCCAAAAGTAGCCCATCCGTAGCGGAAGCTCTTCCGAATTGATACAATGGTCAAAATCTGAATGTAGTCATTCCTCGTCAGAACTTTGTCCGAACATTACTACAATCAACGTCTCTCGAGAAAGGAAGTTGGAGGTCAAGACCATCTTCCCCTGAGCTAGGAGAATCCAAAACAAAGTTCATGCCGGCACTAATCGGGGTCCCACCCCTCTTAACCAGAAACAAGGGTCAAGCTCAAGTATAATTTCTCACCCAAATTAGCATAATGTAGACTTTATATTGACCTTGTTGTAGTGTACATAATCATTTAAATTCAATTAATTTACATGTGTGATAATTTAGCCATGCATGCGGAATAGGAATAATCGTGGAAAATGTTCGTTTTTAAGCATCTAATAAGAAGCCTGGTTGAATCGAGCAGATTGGGTGCCTAACACCTTCCTAATTTTGTAACCTAACACATACCCTAAATCTCTGGACCAGACCAAATCTCTGGCCCTTTTCTTAGGAATCGGACCCACTCTCGGGTCCTAGGCCTATAATCCTAGGTGGCAACTCCAACCCTTTTTGTATGATCCTAATCCCCCGTATTGGACCATCATCAAACCCCCTTCTTAGTGACGACCTTTACACTCTTGTGATATAGACCTCCATGTCCCTCCAAGCGGCGATACAATGGTGCAGGGCCCACGGGAAAGCACACATGACACATCCCTCCCTAAGAAAGAGAAAGAGAGAAGAGAGGGCCGAATGCAAGTCTTCCTCCCCCCGGAAGGGGAGGTAAGAGAGAGATCTTTGGCCGCTACTGTCACACCCCGTTCACACAGAACTAGACCGGTGATCGGGTTAACACCGGTTAACCCAAATCTGCCAGGATCATCTGATACACTATCCAACCATAGCATACACACAACTAAGAAAGTGTTCATCAGTTCAGCGGAAGACTTAATTTACCTGTAAATATTCCCATTATACTTGATACCCAAATTGTAATATATAGTTAAGTACATGTGGGCTCGCAGGCATGATATTTACACAAAAAGAATACAATTTACATATCAAGTACACAAAAGGGATCATCAAAAACATAAAGAGTACAACTTAGCTCGATATCAAAAGTAAAGCTCAGCTCGGTATCAAAAAGTAAAGCTCAGCTCGGTATCAAAAGGTAAAGCTCAGCTCGGTATCAAAAGTAAAGCTCAGCTCGGTATCAAAACTGCGGTCCCACAGCACAGCCCTCGCACGAGCAATCTGTGCCGTGCTCTAATTCCTCGGGGACCCACCAATCCTCTTCAGGGAATTCAACTATGGGGCCCGACCCTTGCTCTTTAGGTGGATGCCCTGTAAAATCGTCTAAAAGAGGTGCACACGTGGGATGAGCTCAGTAGCTCAGTAAGTGAAAAGAAGGACCACACAGCAGTCCACACAATAAATCACAACCATATGCACTATATGCTATTCATTTTTAATCACTTCCACCTAAACAACATTACTAAGTCTTTGGTTTAGTGCTACTACAACCACAGTGTGCGTATACTCTGGGTATGAGCCGCGAACTCCATCCCGCGATACGCCCATAGGGCTGTCGAAGAAGGCCCACCGTGAGTACTCGAAAAAGTAAAACATGCCGACCACCGGCTCTCAACATAAAGTAAATGACAAAAATTAAAGGTGCTGACTCTCACAATTTAAAAGCAGTACGATTGACCCTCTTGAATATACCATCGAGGTTGTCGACTGTCCTAATGACCAGCCAGGCGTATGTCTAACCGCCACAGTGACCCGACAACCGCGACCACTGCTTCCCTCCGAATGGTAACCCAACACCTCAACCCCTATTGGGAAGGGTTGTAGCACAGGAAGATGATAATCCTAAACCGCATGCTCCTATATGACATAGTACAATTGCATAGTGCCACTGCGTCCCATTCCATGGGCCACCAATGCACACGTTTCCAAGCCAACTATGGCGTCTAGTCTATTAATGCATCATGCACAATGATGTCAACATTCATCATATAAGCACATCGTCATTTGACATTGAGAAAATAAACACAACACACATGGCATAAAAATATGAGGATGGCTAAGCTACATAGCATTTGCATGATGACATGGCTAGTCTAGATACAATAAAATGAATGCCAAATAAGCCTTGAAACAAGGTCAAACGTCCTCTCCCCACTTACCTGTAGTGTACAAAGACTCACGCCTGGTACGGGTGAGATCCGGTGCGAGAAGCGTAAGATTTGGTGAACCTATCATGAGTGAATGGGGTTAGCATTTCACCACCTTTGGGGTCGAAACTAACAAGGTTTGATGACAGAATCATATTTAGATTCTAGAAGAAGGTCGCACGTCCGTTTTGGGTCCATTCGGATGTAAAAATAACTTCGGGAGCCTCTCGGGTGGGTTGGACAGCCCACCTGTCTTGACCCAGCAGTCATGACCGGCAGGTAGGTTGACCCACTGGTCATGAACCTGCCCGCCGGTCCGCCCATCGGTTGGCCCTGAGGGCCCTGCGAAGATCGACGGGTAGGTTGGCCCGCCGGTCAGCCCACCGGTTGGGCCCACCGGTTGGCCCCGAGGGCTTGCCCACTCAGGCAGGTGCCCTCAGGCGGGCCATTTGGCCCACCGGTCTTGATGGAAAAATGCTATTTTTTCCCGAAACCTTCCCCAACCTTTGGGAAATTCAAATGGAGCTTTTCCAAACCCATTCTCCACACATTCAAGGTCTCATAAGGTGGTTCTAACCTAGATCTAGGTTAGATTTAAGGAATGGAAGCCATCTTACCGTCTTTGCTCAAGAACTCGTTCAAAAACCCCAAAATCACTTCAAATCACCAATGCTCCTCCAACCATGGAAACACTTCTTCAAATCCTTCAAAATCAACACATAAACTATCTATTAAACCTTAAATTCATCATCTCAAGGGGGATTTACAAAACCTCAAGAAACACTACCCAAATCAATGGTTTTACTTGGGTATGGTGAAAGTTTAAGGAACCTAGCCTTTGCTCACCTCTAAACGTAGATCTCGTGTTGGAGGTCACTCTTCCGGCGTTGAAATGGGAAGATCAAACCTTGGCGCTGCTGAAAACGATTTCTTCTTCCTCTTCCTTCCCCTTTCTTCTTCGTTCTCTTTTCTCTCTTCGTTTCTCTCTCCTCTTAAATCTTCCCACCAACCATTCAGTGTAATAAATGAGATATTGAATAAAACACAAATCCTACTATTTATACTTCTTGAAAATCATTAGTGACACATGGGTGGGTCACTCAGGTGGGCGGATGCGCCCACTTGTGACCGCCCACCTGAGGGTCGAAAATTGGCCACCAAGTGGGATTTTGATGGAACTCTCGGCACGATCTCACTCTCGGCACGAATCTCACTCTCGGCATAAGATATAGTATACGTATGCGCTTTAAGATACGACTACATACCTGCTTTATTTGTACATGGCCTTATGGTATGTGCATGTACATGGCTTGGGTACACCCATCTCCTCTGGCACTGACTTGGACTTGTCTGGCCAGCCGATGTTCAAAGTTACCCTTGCCATCATGGTCCATAAGGAACCCGCCTTAACTCTCTCTGGTTCGGGTCCTGCATGGTTAAACTGGGCCAACCGTGTAATCAGACCGGGTTTAAGAAGTAGGGTATTACATTTACCCCCCCTTTCTGAAAATTTCATCCTTAAAATTGGCGTACCTGGTTGTTCAAAAAGATGAGGGTACTTGGCTTGGATTTCATCCTCTTTCTCCCAAGATGCTTCTTTAAGTGAATGATTTGCCCATAGCACCTTTACGTAGGAAATGGAGCGGTTGCGAAGGGTTTTCACCTTTCGGTCCAAAATTTCAGCTGGCTGATCTGTATAGGTCATATCAGCTTCTAGATATTCTGGTTCCATGGGTAATACATGAGATGGATCATGAACGTATTGCTTCTGCATGGATACATAAAATATGTTATGAACATCCCCGAGTGAAGGTGGCAGAGCAAGCATGTAGGCTACTGAGCCAACCCGGGCTAAGATCTCAAATGGGCCAATGTATCTTGGGCTCAACTTCCCCTTTATGTGAAATCTTTGCAGCCCTTTAGTAGGAGAGATCTTGAGAAACACCTTTTCTCCTGGCTAAAATTCAATATCTTTTCTGCGGTTGTCTGCATAGCTCTTTTGACGAGACTGAGCTGCTTTAATCCGTTCTCGAATAACATCGACCTTGTCACAAGTCATCTGTATCATTTCTGGTCCTAACATTCGGCGTTCGCCTACTTCATCACAATACAGAGGAGTCTTGCACTTCCTACTATATAATGCCTTATACGGAGCCATCCCAATTGTAGCTTGGTAACTGTTGTTATAGGCAAACTCCATAAGGGGTATATAATCTTCCCAACTACTACACATTTCCATTGCATATGCCCTGAGCATGTCTTCCAATATCTGTATGGTTCGCACCGACTGACCATCCGTCTATGGGTGGAAAGCAGTACTCAAATTCAATTATGATCCTAAGGCATGCTGGAAGCTTTTCCAAAATCTTGAAGTGAATCTTGGGTCCCTATCTGATACAATGCTCACTGGCACTCCATGCAAGCGCACTATGTTATCCATATGAAGTTGTGCTAATTTGGCCATAGAGAACTTGGTCTTGATGGGAATGAAATGAGCAGTCTTAGTAAGCCGATCAACGATCACCCATATCTCGTCCATCGCCTTAGGTGTACATGGTAGTTCGGTGACGAAGTCCATTGTAATCCTATCCCACTTCCAGTCTGGTTCTGGGAGTGGCTGAAGAGTACCATAAGGTCGATGCCTCTCAGCTTTTACTTTCTGGCATGCAAGACAAGTCGCTACATATAGAGCTATTGTGACTTTCATGCTTGGCCACCAGTAATTTTGTTTGAGGTCTTTATACATCTTTGTACTTCCTGGGTGGAGTGAGTACTCGAAGCTATGTGCTTCTCGCACTATCTTGTCTTGTATATCCAAATCATCGGGTACACACAATCTACCTCGAAACATCAATGCCCCATCACTAGCTAAAACAAAATCTGGGTCGTTCATTGTTTGATCTTGAACCTTAACTCTGATCCGCTGCAATTCAGGATCCAAAGGTTGTTTGATTATTACCTCTTGCCTAATAGTCGGATGCACCTATAGAGCCGCCAAGGATACAGTCAACCATTTAAGGTTTTCTGGTTGACATTCAAACTCTAAGGTTGCTCCTTCATATAAGAGAACTTCATCCATTAGCATCGCCTCTTGTACAAATGGTGGGCTGACTGCTAAGTATGAGAGTGACACAGTCTGTGCCTTCCGACTCAATGCATCTGCCACTACATTAGCCTTGCCGGGATGATACTGAATGTCACAATCATAATCCTTCATGAGCTCAAGCCATCTCCTCTGCCTCATGTTCAAATCCTTCTAGGTGAAAAAGTACTTAAGGCTTTTGTGATCACTGTATATCTCGCACTTCTCCCCATACAAGTAATGTCGCCAAATCTTAAGGGCAAAAATGACTGCGGCTAGTTCCAAGTCATGAGTGGGGTAGTTCTTCTTATACTCCTTTAGTTGTCGGGAAGCATACGCTATCACCTTTCCGCGTTGCATGAGAACACAACCCAACCCAACTTTGGAAGCATCAGTGTAGACTATCATTCCACCTGTGCCTTCAGGGATGGTCAACACAGGGGCCGACACCAACCTCTTCTTCAACTCCTGAAAACTCGTCTCGCATTCCTCTACCCAGTCAAACTTCACACCCTTTTTTGTCAACTTAGTCATTGGTGCTGAGATCCGAGCAAAATTCTCAATGAAGCTCCGGTAATATCCAGCCAAACCCAAGAAGCTTCTAATTTCAGTGACATTTTTAGGGCTTTCCCACTCTACTACTGCTTTCACCTTATCAGGATCCACCTCGATTCCAGCCTTAGACACTACGTGCCCTAGGAATCCAACTTGTTGAAGCCAAAATTCACATTTGCTGTATTTGGCAAACAACTGTTGTTCTCTCAACCTCTATAACACCATTCTCAAATGTTGAGTGTGCTCCTCTTCTGTCTTGGAGTAGATCAAGATGTCATCAATAAAAATAATTATCCATTTATCAAGGACATCGTGAAATACTCGATTCATTAAATCCATGAATGTTGCTGGTGCATTGGTTAACCCAAAAGATAACACTAGGAACTCATAGTGACCATACCGAGTCCTGAATGTTGTCTTGGGTATGTCACCGCTCTTTATCTTGAGCTGATAATAGCCTGATCGAAGGTCTATCTTTGAAAATACCTTGGCACCCTGTAGTTTGTCAAATAAATCATCAATGCATGGTAATGGATACCAGTTCTAAATGGTTAGCTTATTTAATTCCCGGTAATCGATGCACATATGCAAACTGCCATCCTTCTTCTTGACAAACAATACTGGGGCACCCCAAGGTGAAACACTTGGGCAAATAAACCCCTTTGCCAATAATTCCTACAACTACATCTGCAACTCCTTCAATTCGGCTGGTGCCATCCTGTATGGAGCTTTAGACACTGGAGTTGCTCCAGGAATCAATTCTATGGCAAACTCCAACTCTCTATCAGGCGGTAAATGCATCAGATCATCAGGAAAGACGTCGGGGAATTCTTTAACCACCTTTACCTCTCCTAGAGGGGTAACCTTTGCATCGACATCAAGTACTGATGTTAAGTAACCCTGACATCCACTTTCTAACAACTTTACCACTTGAAGGGCGGAGACGAGGAACTTTCTAGCCCGTTTCACTTTATCTGCTCAATATACCCATTCTTTTCCTTCATCATCTGTCACCCTAATTAATTTTTCAGCACACATCACAATAGCTCGATGGGCCGATAACCAATCCATGCCTAGTATAATGTCAAAATTCTGCATATTGAACTTAATGAGTTGTGCATCTAATTTCTTCCCACTGATTTCCACTGGGCACGGTCCATACACCTCCTTCAACTGTGTAACTTTACCAATAGGCATACTAACAACCATCCCATGATCTAGGGTCCTGGGTGGCATACCAAGTTTCTCAGCAAATCTCTTAGATACGAATGAATGTGTAGCTCCTGAGTCAAATAAGACATAGGCTGGTATGCCTGATATAGGTAGGACACCTAGTGTAACAATGCATATAAGTATAGTAGGTCATCAATATTTAACATAAGGAAATTCTTAAATTTGTACCTGGTACCACTTCCGTGCTGGCCTCAGCTTCCTCAGCTGATAGGGCATACATCCTTCCCTGCGATTGATTTCCCTGAGTTAAGGGAGGTCGGTACGCAGAGGGCTGACTGGAGGGCAAGGCTGGTCTGACCCGACAGTCTTTAGCATAATGCCTATAGGAATGGCAGTTAAAGCAACGGATATGTGATGTCAAAATTGGGGCGGGGCCCCTCTGGACTTGACCTATTGTAGATGGAGGTCGGGGCGGCCTTGGAACTGTAGGTACCGCATTAGTGTTTGGGCGGAAAGGGGTAGAGCCCAAACCACCAGCTGGTCGAGGAGGGTAGCTAGATGGCCTATAGGGTTGCCTATATGTAGGCCCAAAACTGTACCACCCACGGTATGCCTTAGAGGAGTTGCCCATATCCGGAAATGGATTTGTTCTCTTCCACAGTCCAGGTGTGAGGGACTGTTCTCCCTTCTGCTTATCTTCCATAGTCTTGGCCTTCGGCACAATCTGGCCATAGTCTGTCAAGTCTAAGACCTCAAGTACAGACCCAATGGATGCCTTTAGGCCCTTCAGAAATCTTGCAGCCTTTTCTTTAGTTGTCCGCATATGCCTAGGGGCAAAAAGGAACAAGCTCTCAAACTGCTGCTGATACTCAAGGATAGTCTTACCTCCTTGAGTTAAGGCCATAAATTCTGTCTCCTTGCGGTCTCTGAAGCTACGTGGGTGATGAATGTCCAAGAACAACTCCTTGAACTGTTCCCAGGTGGGTTCCGGATGTGCGGCCAACAATATGGGCTTAGAGGCTTGCCACCAAGAGTTGGCCTCCTTCTTGAGTTGCAACCCCGCACAAATGAGGTTCTGTGCATCAGTGCACTCAATCACCTCAAATATTTTCTCCAGCTCTTGGATCCACTGGTCCGGCTTCAGAGGATCACTCCCCACCTTAGAAATACAGGTGGCAAGTTCCTCTTGAATGACTCCACTACCTTTGACGTATTATTCGTCGGCGGGTAATTGGGAGCATGAGCTGGATAGTAAGGGTATGGAGGGGGCACCACATACGGAGGAACACTGAATGGCAGAATTGGAGGTGTACCTCCCACTTGTGGCCCTGTACCTGACCCTACAGGCGGGTCCTGTGGAGTAAGTATCTGGGGAGGTTGACCTATTTGAGAAAGGTCTAATTGTTGCTGTATAGCAGCCATAAATGCTTGCTATTGCTGAAGCATTTGTTGCTGGAAAGCCTATTGTGACTGCTGGATTATGGTAGCAACATCCCCTAGAGTAATAACCGGTGGAGGGTCCGGAAGTGCAGTCATAGGTGGGTCTCCTTGTGCCCCACCTTGACCAAAGGTCTCTGGAGGTTGTGGAAGTGAGGTTTGCCCCACAGAGCGGGACCTTCTGGGATTCGGTGGTCGACCAACCGGACGAGGACCACGCGAGGTACCTCGTGCATTGCTACCAGATCTAGTACGTACCATCGTATCCCTGTACCTGAAACATATCATACACCACATTGGTCAAACACCTTAGAATTGATATCGGCACATAATTATATGCCAACACACGGGGTATTATAGTGTATGATCATTTGCAACTAACCATAACTTGATTCCGAAAATACAGGGCTAGTGCTTCAACAAGTAGAACAATGGTCCCACTCGACCATATGGCGCCATCCACACACCCCTTTTTTTTTCAGGTATATTATTATAAGAATAATTATAATAATACCCCCATTTTTATTATTATTTTTTTTTTCAAGTTTTCTCTCAACCGGCGGGCTACCACCGGCAGGCAGGTTGGGCCGCCGATCCAAATCTTTAACCGACAGGCTGACACCGGTGGATAGGGTGGCCCGCTGGTCAGCCCGCCTATCCGACCCGAGTGGAAATTATGAACAAGGATTTTAAGCCCCTGTTCCTCATTTGTTCTCCCATTTCTTCCTCACTCTCTCTCTCTCAGGCGATTTTTGAGAGCTCCTTGATACTTCCACTCGCGATCTCACTCAACGATCCGGCGGTTTTGGGAAGATTCAACTCCTCTACCTAGAAGTAAGTTTCTTCCTCATTTTCTTCTCAGAATGTGTACTTTGGGGGTAGAACTCATGTGTAGTCTTCAATCTCGATTCTTTTCAGTGTTTCTTTCCATAGAACAGTGATTTCATGTAAATGTGAAGTTTTCTTCGTGATTTATTTCCAGTTTTAGGATTTACTTCTCAATTTTTTTTAGAGAAACCCCAATCGTGCCCAAGTTTTCTCAAATTTGGGGATTTCTTCAATCTCTGCTCTTTTCTTCCCAACTAACAACTCCAATGCAATGCCTTATGTTTGATTTGTACTTGACATGTTGTAGAGATCATGGAAGGTCAGGTAGGCTTGAAATCCCTTCCCTTCCCATGAAAATCCATCCCTTTGTGTTGGGTTTCTTTGATTCTCTTTCACCTCAATATCATAATAGTAGATGTTTTTGCATATTCTAAACTGTAGAATGATGGCATTTCATCCATGAACATGTAAGCTTCAAGTTTCTCTCTATTGTGAGTCTTTTCATTTTTCCTTAGATTGAACTTGCACAATGAGAATTGGGGTTTTTCTATCATTCTTTACTTGCCATGCTTTATATGCCCTTTCTGTCACATTTCTGTTTTGCCATAATCTCTGTCTTGTCACTGGCCAGGCATTTCATTCATAGACTTTTTATCATTCCTCACTTGTCACATTTTGTCACATTCTATTTTTCCATGATTTCTGTTTTGTCACTTACTATGCATTTCATCCATAGACTCTCTATCATTCCTTGCTTGTCACATTTTCTATTTTACGAGAATTAGGTTTTGGGGCTTCCTCCTATTGCTCACCCCTCTATTTATTCTCTTTGTTATTCCTTTTCCCTTACTCACCCTTCTTTCTCCTCTTTTCTTGCCAGGATGTCTTCTCTCAAGGGCAAAGAACCCGCATCCTCTGGCACTCGGTGTAAGACCACCGCTTCCAAATGGAAGAGTGCGGGGACTAGTTCTCCAGCCCCTCGCACAGGGCGGCCCAGACCTGCCCCTATTGATCCTTCCGACTATGACGAGGAACTCTTCCATTGTTCAGAGGCAGCAACCAACTAGCAGGCCTTCCTGAAGAGGTTCGTGATGATGGAGAAGACTGTGGTAGTTGACGACTTCCACAAGGTTCAACTTCAGGAGAGGTTCACCGCACTGGGTTGGCAGTCTATCCTCCACATAGACCGTCCATGCTACGAGCAGCTGGTTCGTAGATTCTACTGTAACTTGGAGGTTTCCTACCAGTACGGAGAGTATGCGATAACTAGTATGGTGAAGGGGGTGGACATTCAGCTGACTGTGGACAACCTGGCCAGTATTTTGGGTATTTCTTTAGTTAGGCAGCGCTTCTACAGTCCTCCCAGGAGTAAGCCCATAGGCCCGTTCTTGAGTTCGGAGACACCGGACCACATCTATGAGACCATCTGTGGCAGCAGGGAGCGTCCGGATTTCGAGACATCATTTTTCCCAGAGGTTCTTGTGTTTACCCATTTGGTCCAGTTCAACTTGCTCCCCAAAGGAGGTCACCGGAACCAGGTGGGCTTTATGGCGGCCTTCTTAGCCTTCTGCATTCATAAGGCTTTAGAGGGGGGGTGACGAGCACTTGTGCTTGCTTTACGTCATCCTCAAGACCATGGAGCACCATACTTCTCACCCCGAGGATGGAGGATTTCCATATGGCAGGATCCTCACCAGGATCTTTGAGTTCTTTGGGTGGACCTGAGTGGTGAGGAGGGGAAGATGCCAACAGATAACTTTGACAGGGGGAATCTATTGAGGATGGGTCTCCACACTCTTATGGATGTACCTCAGAGAGAGGGAGCTCAGAGAGGTAGAGATAGGAGGGTTGCCCCTAGGGAGGATGTTCCCATGGAGGAGGAGTCTAGTGAGGAGGATGAGGACTATTTTCCTCAGGGTGAGGAGGATGATTTTGTGGACGCGGACATCCTTGAGGAGGTGCCTCTTGAGTCGAGAGGTGCTGATCCTGGCTTCACTAGAGCTGCAGGCCCACAGCATAGAGCCCCACCACCTGAGAGTGGTGCATATGATTTTGAGGGCATAATGTCTACTATGAGGACTTTGAAGGAAGGGCAAGATCAACTGCTAAGGAGACTGGATGAGAGCGCTTCTAGGGAGGAAAACATCCTGGAGAGGCAGGCTACTTTGGAGAATTCCTTTCTCAGACTGGGCCAGGACTTGGATACGACGGCCAATGCCATTTCAGTAGATTTTGGCCAACTTTGGAGGGATGTACAGCTGGAGAACTCGAGGTTTGACTACTACGACCGTCGACTCAACGTTAACTCTAGACCTCAGGTGAACGGAGTAGTAGTATTGGACGATGATGATGATCAGTGAGGACTTAGCTCATCCACACCAGCTTCTCACCTGTTTCATGTTGTTGATCTTATTGTATTTTTCTTTCTTTTCTCATTCTTTGTATTTTCTCTGTAACTGGACTTATTTGTGGGGTGATGTGTATGATGGTGGTTTGTGGTGAATTTGTATGTTTGATAACTTGTGTAGTTTAGTAGTGGTGTCGTTGGTTAATTAGGATCATTGATATATATATATATGTTGTTTATCAGGTGTTTGTGTGAAAATTTTTGGAAATCTCGTTTTGCGCCATTATGCTGTCAAAATTTCGTTAAACTCGTACTCGATGGGTTATGACATCAATTAATTAATCTTTCATTTTCTCTCATGCATGCCATGAATTCAATAACTAACTACAACCATTATTATTCCGTTCTTTTTTTGGCTTTTAACTTTTTAAGGTTTTTACATTAACCCAATCCCATTTCCTATTATAGATTCTATGGGGTCTACATGGTATGCTGTGAGTGAATAGAGCATCGCACTCTGATACCACCGTTGTCACACCCCGTTCACACAAAATCGGACTGGTGACCGGGTTAACACCGGTTAACCCAAACCTGCCAGGATCATCTGATACAGTATCCAACCACAGCATACACACAACTAAGAAAGTGTTCATCAGTTCAGCGGAAGACTTAATTTACCTGTAAATATTCCCATTATACTTGATACCCAAATTGTAATACATAGTTAAGTACATGTGGGCCCGTAAGCATGATATTTACACAAAAAGAATACAATTTACATATCAAGTACACAAAAGGGATCATCAAAAACACAAAGAGTACATCTCAGCTCGGTATCAAAAGTAAAGCTTAGCTCGGTATCAAAAAGTAAAGCTCAGCTTGGTATGAAAAGGTAAAGCTCAGCTCGGTATCAAAAGTAAAGCTTAGCTCGGTATCAAAACTGCGGTCCCGCAGCACAGCCCTCGCACGAGCAATCCATGCCGTGCTCTAATTCCTTGTGGACCCACCAATCCACTTCAAGGAATTCAACTGTGGGGCCTGACCCTTTCTCTTCAGGTGGATGCCCTATAAAATCGTCTAAAAGAGGTACACACGTGGGATGAGCTCACTAGGTCAGTAAGTGAAAAGAAGGACCACACAGCAGTCCACACAACAAATCATAACCATATGCATTATATGCTATGCAATTCATTTTTAATCACTTCCACCTAAACAACATTACTAAGTCTTTGGTTTAGTGCTACTACAACCACAATGCGTGTATACTCTGGGTACGAGCCACGAACTCCATCCCGCGATACGCCCATAGGGCTGTCGGAGAAGGCCCACCGTGAGTACTCAGAAAATTAAAACATGCCGACCACCGGATACCACCGAGGTTACTGACTGTCATAATGACCAGTCGGGCGTATGTCTAACCGCCACAGTGACCCGACAACCATGACCACTACTTCCCCCTGAATGGTAACCCAACACCTCAACCCCTGTTGGGAAGGGTCGTAGCACGGGGAAGATGATAATCCTAAACCGCATGCTCCTATATGACATAGTATGATTACATAGTGCCACCGTGTCCCATTCCATGGGCCACCAATGCACTCATTTCCAAGCCAACTACGGCGTCTAGTCTATTAATGCATCATGTATAATGATGTCAATATTCATCACATAAGCACATCATCATTTGACATTGAGAAAATAAACACAGCACACATGGCATAAAAATATGAGGATGGCTAAGCTATATAGCATTTGCATGATGACATGGCTAGTCTAGATATAATTAAATGAATGCCAAACAAGCCTTGAAACAAGGTCAAACGTCCTCTCCCCACTTAACTGTAGTGTGCAAAGACTCACGCCTGGTACGGGTGAGATCCGGTGCGAGAAGCGTAAGATTTGGTGAACCTATCATGAGTGAATGGGGTTAGCATTTCACCACCTTTGGGGTTGAAACTAAAAATATTTGATGATAGAATCATGTTTAGAATTTTAGAAGAAGGTCGTACGTCCATTTTGGGTCCATTCGGACGTAAAAATCATGTCGAGAGCCTCTCGGGTGGGTCGGACAGCCCACCTGTCTTGACCCACCAGTCATGACCGGTGGGTAGGTTGACCCACCGTGGTTAGGTTGACCCACTAGTCCTTACCCATCGGTCATGACTGGCAGGCAGGTTGGCCCATCGGTCGGCCCACCGGTAGGGCCCATCGGTTGGCCCTGAGGGCCCTGCTAAGATCGACGGGCAGGTTGGCCCTCCGATCGGCCCACCGATTGGGCCCACCGGTTGGGCCCATCGGTTGGCCCTGAGGGCCTGCCCTCTCAGGCAGGTGCCCTCAGGCAGGCCATTTGGCCCACTGGTCTTGGCCCACCGGTCTTGGCAGAAAAATGCCATTTTTCCCCGAAACCTTCCCTCACCTTTGGGGAATTCAAATGGAGCTTTTCCAAACCCATTCTCCACACATTCAAGGTCTCATAAGGTGGTTCTAACCTAGATCTAGGTTAGATTTAAGGAATGGAAGCCATCTTACCTTCTTTGCTCAAGAACTCATTCAAAAACCCGAAAATCACTTCAAATCACCAATGCTCCTCCAACCGTGGAAACACTTCTTCAAATCCTTCAAAATCAACACATAAACCATTTATTAAACCTTAGATTCATCATCTCAAGGGAGATTTACAAAACCTCAAGAAACACTACCCAAATCAATGGTTTTACTTGGGTATGGTGAAAGTTTAAGGAACCTAGCCTTTGCTCACCTCTAAACATAGATCTCGTGTTGGAGATTACTCTTCTGCCGTCGGAATGGGAAGATCAAACCTTGGCGTCGCTGAAAATCATTTCTTTTTCCTCTTCCTTCCCCTTTCTTCTTCGTTCTCTTTTCTCTCTTCGTTTCTCTCTCCTCTTAAATCTTCCCACCAACCATTCAGTATAATAAATGAGATATTGAAAAAAACACAAATCCTGCTATTTATACTTTCTTAAAGTCATTAGTGACACATGGGTGGGTCACTCAGGTGGGCAGATGCGCCCACCTGTGACTGCCCACCTGAGGGCCAAAAATTGGCCACTAAGTGGGATTTTGATGGAATTCGACTCTCGGCACGTATCTCACTCTCGGCATAAGATATAATATACATATGCGCTTTAAGATACGACTACATACCTGCTTTATCCGTGCATGGCCTTATGGTATGTGCATGTACACGGCTTGGGTACACCCGTCTCCTCTGGCACTGACTCAGAGTTGTCTGGCCAGCCGGTGTTTAAAGTCACCCTTGCCATCATGGTCCATAAGGAACCCGCCTTAACCCTCTTTGGTTCGGGTCCTGCATGGTTAAACCGGGCCAACCGTGTAATCAGACCGGGTTTAAGAAGTAGGGTATTACAGCTACCCTCATAGGGTAGGACCGTCTTAGTCCCATATACCAAGGAGAAAGGAGTTACCCCTGTCAAGGATCGTATAGAAGTACGATATGCCATAAAGCAAGTGGCAACTTATTTTCCCTATTCTTGTGTGTTTCAGCCATTTTCTATAGGATGACCTTAATATTCTTGTTAGCTATTTCTACCGCCCCATTGGTCTGTGGCCTGTAAGTGGTAGAGTGATGCCTTTGATACCAAACTTTGTGTAGATTTTATCAGTTTTGCCCTAGAAATGGGATCCCTGATCCGATATTAACTCTTGAGGCACTTCATATCAACAAATGATGTTTTCTTTGATGAACTTTTCCACCTTAGCAGATGTGAGGACTGAATATGACTAAGCTTCTGCCCACTTGGTGAAATAATCAATGGCTACCAAGATGAACTTGTGACCATTGGATGCATTAGGGTTGACCTTCCCTATGATATCAATGCCCCAAGTAGAGAATGGCCAAGGAAAATTGAGTGAATGTAACTCTATTGGTGAGATGTGTATGACACTGGCAAATATCTGACATTTGTGGCATTTCTTGACAAAGCTCACATAGTCTGCTTCCATTGTGTTCCAATAGTATCCCAGTCTAAGAATCTTCTTAGGCATCATCTTGGCATTCATATGGAGTCCATAAAGGCCTTGATGAATCTCTTCTATGATTGTTGCAGCTTGCTCTTCATCCACGTACAACAACTGTATTCCATCATAGGACCTCTTGTAGAACAAGTCCCCTTGAAGGATAAATTAGGTGGCATATCTCCTAAGAAATTTCTTGTCTCTATTTTTGGCTTCAACGGGGTATTTCCTTTCCTTGATGAAATCCACAATATGAGTAAACCAAGACTGACCATCTACGGTGAGAGAGTTCACAGAATTCTGATAAATAGGCCTACTTCTTTTTTTCACCAAGAATGGTTGGACCCTTGCCATAGGGTCGTGTGAGGGTAGCGGCCGGAGATGAAGATATATTTTCCCTTAGGGGGGAAAAGGACTTGCATTGATTTCGCTCACTCTCCTCTCTTTCTCTTTTTAGTGAGGGAGGGGTGTGTCATGTGTGCTTTGCTTGTAGGCCCCACACCATTATATGTGGAGGCTTATCTTGCAAGAGTGTAAAGTCTATCTTCTAGATGGGGGTTTGATGATGGTCCAATACGGGGATTGGGATCATACAAAAGGGTTTGGAGTCGCCACCTAGGATTATGGGCCTAGGACCTAGGAGTTGGCCCAATTCTAGAGAAAAGGGCCCGATAATTGGTCTGGTCCAGAGATTTAGGGTAAGTGTCAAGTTATAAAGTTAGGAAGGTGTTAGGCACCCACTCTGCCCGATTCAACCGGTCTTCCTACTTGATGCTTAAGAACGAACGTTTTCCATAATTATTACTATTCACATGTATGGCTAAGTTATCACACATATATATATTGACTAAATTTAAACTACTATGTACACTAAAACAAGGTCTATATAAAGTCTACATGATGAAAATTTAGTTGAGAAACTATACTTAAGCTTAACCCCTATTTCAGGTCAAAAGGGGTGGGCCCTTGATTGGTACTGGCTTAAATTGTCTTTCATGTTCTCCGAGCTCAGGGGAAGATGGCCTTGACCTCCAACTTCCTTTCTTGAGAGATGCTGACTGTGATGATATTTGGACAGGGTTTCGGCTAGAAACGATTACTTTCGGATTTGGATTCGGACAGAGCTTTGGCTAGAGAAGGCTATTTCTGGGTTTAGGATGAGGTGGCACTTCGACAGAGCTTCCGCTGGGGATAGGCTAGGGGAGGGCAAGGCTGAGGTGGCACTCTGGCAGAGCTTCCGCTGGGAATAGGCTAGAAAGGGCTAGGCTAAGGTGGCACTCTGGCAGAGCTTTCGCTGGGGATAGGCTAGGGGAGGGCTAGGCTCTATTTTTGGAAAGAAACAGATTGACCTAAAAATGGATTGAAGATCCCCAAAGCCCCGAAGAACACTTTGAAGATCCAAACAGAGTTTTCGATCATGATAAAGATCTCTTCATAGACCCGAAGAACCTCAAGGGGGAGAGATTTTATTTTTGGTAAAACTCAAGAACACTCGAAGGAGGGGATTGAAGAACACACTATTTTTGAAAAAAACTGGATTGGACTAAGAACTTAAATTGAAGATCTTTAAAGTCCCGAAGAACACTTCGAAGATCCGAACAAGATATTGGATCTTGACGAAGATCGCTCCGAAGACTTGAAGAAAATCAAGATGGGGAGGGGAGGAGAGAGGGCTGAGCTTCACTACTTGGAGTGAGATGGGATTGTTTAGTGTGTAAAATCCAAAGGAGGGGGTTATTTATAGGTTTTCTGGACCACAGGAAAGGAAGGAGAACTTTTACCCAATGGACAAAAGAGGGTTCTTGGACTAAAATGGGTGAAGTGGGCTTTTATCTTATGGCTAAAAGGGGTTCTTGGACTAAAATAGGCGAAGCAGTCCTTTATCCAATGGGTAAAAGAGGGTTTTTTGGGAGAGAGAATTCTTAGCCAAAAAGTAGGATTTTGGTCTCAAGTGGGTGAAGAGGAAATATCTTCACCTATTGGGCCAGCGAAAAACCAATCTCTTCCACTACCTGCGGTGCACATGATTGGGTTGAAGTGCATAGGGCATGGTCAGTATAGGAGGGTAGGCAATGCGAGCAATGTCATAGGTGTGCGACACAGGGCATGCGGGCAGTGGCATGGATGGTGTGGGTGGTGTGGGTGGTGTGGGTATACGGCATTATGGTATGGCACCATGGCATAGGTAGTGTGGGTGTGTAGCACTATGGCATGGCACCGTGGCATAGGTGGCAAGCCTAGGCCGTAGCCATGGGCAGCAGCTGTTGCAGCCATGGGTAGTAGCTGGCAAAGGTGTAGGCAAGGGCACAGGGGGCGCAGGTCATGGCCTGTGGGGGCACGGGCTGGGCACATGGGGCACAGGCATGGGCCTATGAGGGCATGGGTTATGGCCTATAGGGGTTCGGGCTGGCTAGCAACTATGGGCTGCAACCACTAGCAGCGCCATGTGCTGCAGCCATATACTACAGTCATGGATTTTTTCAATGACGATCACGGGAGATCTGACGGTTTGATTTTGACATACCATATATCATCGAAATCGTATTTTTGAGCACTATCCATCTGGACGGTCTCTTGACTAGATTCCTTCATGTATAAAAAGTCAAAATTAGACCATCTCTCTCGTGTAGGGGCTTCTAAGGTTTCAGGTAGGGGAATATTTCCATCATCATCTCTATTGATCGAAAGCTGAAAGTTGCATCCAAGATCCACATTTCATCATAGCCGAAGGAGAGTGACAAAATTGGGTGTCTACAGAATGTCTCTTGTTGGCCAAGGCCTATGCCAATGGCCAAAGGGCAAAGAAAAGAATGACCGCATTTTGTCACCCAGAGCATGTACTGTCGTAATCTTGCTCATTTATGACGAAGTTGAAAAATGCAACAGATAATATCTCTCAACTTTTTTAGAGTTTTAGGACTTACCTGGGCTACCGATTATAGGAAAGGAATTCGTTGCTCTTCCAATCCAGCAAAAAATGTTAGTACTTTGATCTTTGACTTTTTCTTAGTTGGGCTTCACATGTGCCAGTTCATGGAATTTGGTCTCCAGGCTGGGTCTTTCAAACCAATCTAGGCTATCTAGGACCAAAGGTTACAAGAGAGAAATTCGCTGCTCTTCCAATCTTGCAACAAATAAAAGCATTTGATTCTTGGATTTTTCTACGTTGGGCTTCACATGTGCCAAGTCAGGGAAATTGGTCTCCAGGCTGGGTCTTTTGAACCCATCTGGACTATCTGGGACTGAAGGTTACAAGAGAGAAATTCGCTGCTCTTCCAATCATGCAATAAGTAAAAATATTTGATTCTTGGATTTTCTGTAGCTGGGCTTCACATGTGCCAGGTTAGGGAATTTGGTCTTTAGGCTGGGTCTTTAGAAACCAATCTGGACTATCTGGGACCAGTGGTTAAAGAGAGGAATTTACTGCTCTTCCAATCTTACAATAGGGAAAAACATTTGATTCTTGGATATTCCTTAGCTGGGCTTCACATGTGCTAATTTAAGGAATTTGGTCTTTCAGGCAAGTTCTTTCGAACCAGGCTAGGCTATCTGGTCTTCCAGGTGGGTTTTTTGAATTGGACTGGGCTATCTGGTCTTCCAGGTAGGTTCTTTCGAATCAGGCTGGGCTATCTGGTCTTCTAGGTGGGTTCTTTCAAATCGGGCTAGGCTATCTATTCTTACAGGCAGGTTCGTTCGAATCGGGATGGGCTATCTGGTCTTCCAGGTAGGTTCTTTCAAATTGAGCTGGGCTATCTGATCTTCCAAACGGGTTCTTTGAATCGAGCTGGGCTATCTGGTCTTTCAGGCAGGCTCTTTCGAATCGGACTGGGCTATCTGGTCTTCCAGGCGGGTTCTTTCAAACTGAGCTGGGCTATCTGATCTTCCAAGCGGGTTCTTTCGAACTGGGCTGGGCTATCTGGTCTTCTAAATGGGTTCTTTCAAACTGAGCTAGGCTATTTGATCTTCCAGGCGGGTTCTTTCAAACTGGGCTGGGCTATTTGGTCTTCCAGGCAGGTTCTTTCGAACCGGGCTGGGCTATTTAGTCTTCCAGGCATGTTCTTTCGAATCGGGCTGGGCTATCTTGTAATACCCTACTTCTTAAACCCGGTCTGATTACACGGTTGACCTGGTTTAACCATGCAGGACCCGAACCGTAGAGGGTTAAGGCAGGTTCCTTATGGACCATGATGGCAAGGGTGACTTTGAACAACGGCTGGCTAGACAAGTCCGAGTCAGTGCCAGAGGAGACGGGTGTACCCAAGCCGTGTACATACACATATCATAACGCCATATATGGATAAAGCAGGTATGTAGCTGTATCTTAAAGCGCATACGTATATTATATCTTATGCCGAGAGTGAAATTCATGCCGATAGTCGAATTCCATCAAAATCCCACTTGGTGACCAATTTTCGGCCCTCAGGTGGGCGCATCCGCCCACTTGAGTGACCACCCATGTGTCACTAATGATTTTAAAAAAGTATAAATAGCAGGATTTGTGTTTTTTTTTTCAATATCTCATTTATTACACTGAATGGTTGGTGGGAAGATTTAAGAGGAGAGAGAAACGAAGAGAGAAAAGAGAACGAAGAAGAAAGGGGAAGGAAGAGGAAGAAGAAATGGATTTCAGCGGTGCCAAGGTTTGATCTTCCCATTCCGACACCGGAAGAGAGATCTCCAACACGAGATCTACATTTAAAGGTGAGCAAAGGCTAGGTTTCTTAAACTTTCACCAAACCCAAATGAAACCCTTGATTTGGGTAGAGTTCCTTGAGGTCTTGTAGATTCCCCTTGAGATGATAAATCTAAGGTTTAATAGATGGTTTATGTGTTGATTTTAAAGGATTTGAAGAAGTGTTTCCACGGTTGGAGGAGCATTGGTGATTTGAAGAGATTTTGGTGGTTTTTGAACAAGTTCTTGAGCAAAGAAGGTAAGATGGCTTCCATTCCTTAAATCTAACCTAGATCTAGGTTAGAACCATCTTATGAGAATTTGAGTGTGTGGAGAATGGGTTTGAAAAAGCCCTATTTGAATTCCCCAAAGGTTGGGGAAGGTTTGGAGGAAAAATGGCATTTTTTCGCCAAGACCGGTGGGCCAAATGGCCCACCTGAGGGCACCCGCCTGAGAGGGCAGGCCCTCGGGGCCAACCGATAGGCCCAATCGGCTGGCTGATCGACGGGCCCAATCGGTTGGCTGATCGGTGGGCCAATCTGCCCATCGATCTTAGCAGGGCCAATCGGTGGGCCGATCGGTGGGTTGACCTACCCGCCGATCATGACTGGTGGGTCATGACAGGTGGGCTGTCTGACCCACCCGAGAGGCTCCCAACGTGATTTTTTCGTCCAAATGGACCCAAAACGGACATGCGATCTTATTTTAGGATTCTAAACATGATTTTGTCACCAAATCTTGTTAGTTTTGACCCTAAAGTGGTGAAATGCTAACCCCATTCACTCATGATAGGTTCACCAAATCTTACACTTCTTACACCGGATCTTACTCGTATCAGGCGTGAGTCTTTGTACACTACAGGTAAGTGGGGAGAGGACGTTTGACCTTGTTTCAAGGCTTGTTTGGCATTCATTTAATTGTATCTAGAGTAGCCATGTCATCATGCAAATGCTATGTAGCTTAGCCATCCTCATATTTTATGCCATGTGTACTGTGTTTATTTCTCAATGCCAAATGATGATATGCTTATGTGATGAATGTTGACATCATTGTGCATGATGCATTAATAGACTAGATACCATAGTTGGCTTGGAAACAAGTGTATTGGTGGCCCGTGGAATGGGACGCGGTGGCACTATGCAATCGTACTATGTCATATAGGAGCATGCAGTTTAGGATTATTATCTTCTCGTGCTATGACCCTTCCCAATAGGGGTTGAGGTCTTGGCTTACCATTTAGGGGGAAGCAGTGGTCACGGTTATCGGGTCACTGTGGTGGTTAGACATATGTCCGGCTGGTCATTAGGATAGTCAAAAACCTCGGTGGTATATTCAAGAGGGCCAATCGTACTGCTTTTAAATTACTGGAGTCAGCACCTTTAATTTATGTCATTTACTTTATGTTGAGAGCCGATGGTCGGCATGTTTTACTTTTTCGAGTATTCACGATGGGCCTTCTCCGACAGCCCTATGGGCGTATTGCTGGATGGAGTTCACGGCTCGTACCCGGAGTATACGCGCACTGTGGTTGTAATAGCACTAAACCAAGGACTTAGTAATGTTGTTTAGGTGGAAGTGATTAAAAATGAATTGCATAGCATATAGTGCATATGGTTGTGATTTGTTGTATGGGCTATGTGGTCCTTCTTTTCACTTTCTGAGCTAGTGAGCTCATCCCATGTGTGCACCTCTTTTAGATGATTTTGCAGGGCATCAATCTGAAAAGCAAGGGTCGGGCCCCACAGTTGAATTCTCTGAAGAGGATTGGTGGGTCCCCAAGGAATTAGAGCACAGCACGGATTGCCCGTGCGAGGACTGTGCTGCGGGACCACAGTTTTGATACTGAGCTGAGCTTGACTCTTTGATTTTTGATGATCCCTTTGATACCGAGCTGAGCTGTACTCTTTGATTTTGATGATCCCTTTGATACCGAGCTGAGCTGTACTCTTTGATTTTTTTGATGATCCCTTTTGTGTACTTGATATGTAAATGGTATTCTTTTTGTGTAAATATCATGCCTGCGGGCCCACATGTACTTAACTATGTATTACAATTTGGGTATCAAATATAATGGGAATATTTACAGGTAAATTAAGTCTTCCGCTGAACTAATGAACACTTTCTTAGTTGTGTGTATGCTGTGGTTGGATACTATATCAGATGATCCTGGCAGGTTTGGGTTAACCGGTGTTAATCCGGTCACTGGCCCGGTTCTATGTGAATGGGGTCTGACAATGGTGGTATCAGAGCGCGATGCTCTATTCACTCACAACATACCATGTAGACCCCATAGAATCTATAATAGGAAATGGGATTGGGTTAATGTAAATACTTTAAAGAGTTAAAAGCCAAAGAAAGAAAGGAATAATAATGGTTGTAGTTCGTTATTGCATTTTTGGCATGCATGAGAGAAAATGAAAGATTAATTAATTGATGTCATAACCCATCGAGTGCGAGTTTAACGAAATTTTGGCAACATAACGGCACAAAACGAGATTTCCAAAAATTTTCCACACAAACACCTGATAAACAACGTATATATATATATATATAAATATCAATGATAATAATTAACAAAAGACACCACAACTAAACTACACAAGTTATCAAACATATAAATTCGCCACAAACCACCATCAAAACACATCACCCCACAAATAGTCCAATTACAGAGAAAGTACAAAGAATGAGAAAAGAAAGAAAAAATACAATAAGATCAACAACATGAAACAGGTGAGAAGCTGGTGTGGACGGACGAGCTAAGTCCTCACTGATCATCGTCATCGTCCAATACTACTACTCCGTTCACCTGAGGTCTAGAGTTAACGTTGAGTTGACGGTCGTATTAGTCAAACCTCGAGTTCACCAGCTGTACATCCCTCCGAAGTCGGGCAAAATATGTTGAGATGGCATTGGCCGTTGTATCCAAGTCCTGGCCCAGTCTGAGGAAGGAACTCTCTAGGGTAGCTTGCCTCTCTAGGATGTTTTCCTCCCTGGAAGCACTCTCATCCAGTCTTCTTAATAGCTGATCTTGCCCGTCCTTCAAAGCCCTCATAGTAGACATCATGCCCTCAAAATCATATGCACCACTCTCAGGTGGTGGGGCTCTATACTGTGGGCCTACAGCTCTAGTGAAGCCAGGATCAACACCTCTCAACTCATGAGGCACCTCTTCAAGGATGTCCTCGTCCACAAAATCATCCTCCTCGGCCTGAGGAACATAGTCCTCATCCTCCTCACTAGACTCCTCCTCCATGGGAACATCCTCCCTAGGGCCAGCCCTCCTATCCCTACCTCTCTGAGCTCCTGCTCTCTGAGGTACATCCATGAGAGTGTGGAGACCCATCCTCAATAGATTCTCCCTGTTAAACTTATCTGTGGGCAACTTCCCCTCCTCACCACTCAGGTCCACCCCAAAGAACTCAAAGATCCTGGTGAGGATTCTGCCATATGGAAATCCTCCATCCTCGGGGTGAGAAGTATGGTGCTCCATGGTCTTGAGGATGACGTAAGGCAAGCACAAGTGCTCATCACCCCCATCTAAAGCCTTATAAATGCAGAAGGCTAAGAAGGCCGCCATGAAGCCCACCTGGTTCCGGTGACCTCCTCTGGGGAGCAAGTTGAACTGGACCAAACGGGCAAACACACGAACCTCTAGGAAAAATGATGTCTCAGAATCCGGACGCTCCCTGCTGCCACAGATGGTCTCATAGATGTGGTCCGGTGTCTCCGAACTCAAGAACGAGCCTCTGGGCTTACTCCTGGGAGGACTGTAGAAACGGTGCCCAGCTGAAGAAATACCCAAAAAACTAGCCAGGGTGTCCACGGTCAGCTGAATGTCCACCCCCTTCACCATACTAGTTATCGCATACTCTCCGTATTGGTAGGAAACCTCCAGGTTATAGTAGAATCTACGAACCAGCTACTCGTAGCACGGACAATCTATGTGGAGGATAGACTACCAACCCAGTGCGGTGAACCTCTCCTGAAGTTGAACCTTATGGAAGTCGTCAACTACCACAGTCTTCTCCATCATCACAGACCTCTTCAGGAAGGCTTGCCAGTTGGTTGCTGCCTCTGAACAGCGGAAGAGTTCCTCATCATAGTCAGAAGGATCAATAGGGGTAGGTCCAGGCCACCCTATGCGAGGGGTTGGAGAACTAGTCCCCGCACTCTTTCGTTTGGAAGCGGTGGTCTTACGCCGAGTGCCAGAGGATGCGGGTTCTTTGCCCTTGTGAGAAGACATCCTGGCAAGAAAAGAGGAGAAAGAAGGGTGAGTAAGGGAAAAGGAATAACAAAGAGAATAAATAGATAGGTGAGAAATAGGAGGAAGCCCCAAAACCCAATTCTCGCAAAACAGAAAATGTGACAAGCGAGGAATGATAGAGAGTCTATGGATGAAATGCATGGTAAGTGACAAAACAGAAATCATGGAAAAATAGAATTTGACAAAATGTGACAAGTGAGGAATGATAAAAAGTCTATGAATGAAATGCCTGGCCAGTGACAAGACAAAGATTATGGCAAAACAACAATGTGACAGAAAGGGCATATAAAGCATGGCAAGTAAAGAATGATAGAAAAACCCCAATTCTCATTGTGCAAGTTCAATCTAAGGAAAAATGAAAAGACTCACAATAGAGAGAAACTTGAAGCTTACATGTTCATGGATGAAATGCCATCATTCTACAGTTTAGAATATGCAAAAACATCTACTATTATGATATTGAGGTGAAAGAGAATCAAAGAAACCCAACACAAAGGGATGGATTTTCATGGGAAGGGAAGGCATTTCAAGCCTACCTGACCTTCCATGATCTCTACAACATGTCAAGTACAAATCAAACATAAGGCATTGCATTTGAATTGTTAGTTGGGAAGAAAAGAGCAGAGATTGAAGAATCCCCAAATTTGAGAAAACTAAGGCACGATTGGGGTTTCTCTCAAAAAAATTGAGAAGTAAATCCTAAAACTAGAAATAAATCACGAAGAAAACTTCACATTTACATGAAATCATTGTTCTATGGAAAGAAACACGGAAAAGAATCGAGATTGAAGACAACATATGAGTTCTATCCCCAAAGTACACGTTCTGAGAAGAAAATGAAGAAACTTACTTGTAGGTAGAGGAGTTGAATCTTCCCAAAACCGCCGGATCGTTGAGTGAGATCGCGAGTGGAAGCGTCAAGGAGCTCTCAAAAATCGCCTGAGAGAGAGTGAGAGAGAGTGAGGAAGAAATGGGAGAACAAATGAGGAACAGGGGCTTAAAAGCCCTGTTTGTAATTTCTGCTCGGGTCGGACAGGCGGGCCGACCAGTGGGCCAACCTGCCCGCTGGTGTCAGCCCATCGGTTGAAGATTTGGACCGACGGGCCGATCGGTGGCCCAACCTGCCCGTCGGTGGCAGCCTGTCGGTTGAGAGAAAACCTGAAAATAAAAATAAGAAAAAATAAAAAGGGACAATGTGAGGGTATTATAATAATAATTATTATTATTATAATAATATACCTGGAAAAAAAAAAACATCATACACTATAATATCCCGTGCATTGGCATATGATTATGTGCCGATATAAATTCTAAGGTGTTTAACCAATGTGGTGTATGATATGTTTCAGGTACAGAGATACGATGGTACGTACTAGATCCGGTAGCAATGCACGAGGTACCACCGAATCCCAGAAGGTCCCGCTCTGTGGGGAAAACCTCACTTTCACAACCTCCAGAGACCTTTGGTCAGGGTGGGGCACAAGGGGACCCACCTATGACTGCACTTCTGGACCCTCCACCGGTTATCACTCCGGGTGATGTTGCTACCATAATTCAGCAGTCACAATAGGCTTTCCAGTAGCAAATGCTTCAACAGCAGCAAGCATTTATGACTGTTATACAACAAAAATTGGACCTTTCTCAAACAGGTCAATCTCCCCGGATACTTACTCCATAGGACCCGCCTATAGGGTCTGGTACGGGGCCACAAGTGGGAGGTACACCTCCAATTCCACCCTTTAGCGTTCCTCTATATGTGGTGCCCCCTCCATACCCTTACTATCCAGCTTATGCTCCCAATTACCAGGCGGTGAATAATACATCGAGGGTAGTGGAGTCGTTCAAGAGGAACTTGCCACCTGTATTCTCTAAGGTGGGGAGTGATCCTCTGGAGCCGAACCAGTGGATCCAAGAGCTGGAGAAAATATTTGAGGTGATTGAGTGCACTAAAGCATAGAAACTTATTTGTGCCGGGTTGCAACTCAAGAAGGAGGCCAACTCTTGGTGGCAAGCCTCCAAGCCCACATTGTTGGCCGCACATCCGGAATCCACTTGGGAACAGTTCAAGGAGTTGTTCTTGGACAATCATTACCCACATAGCTTCAGGGACTGTAAGGAGATGGAATTTATGGCCTTGACTCAAGGAAGTAAGACTATCCTTGAGTATCAGCAGCAGTTTGAGAGCTTGTTCCATTTTGCCCCTAGGCATATACGGACAACTGAAGAAAAGGCTGCAAGATTTCTGAAGGGCCTAAAGACATCCATTGGGTCTGTACTTGAGGTCTTAGACTTGACAGACTATGGCCAGATTGTGCAGAAGGCCAAGACTATGGAAGATAAGCAGAAGGGAGAACAGTCCCTCACACCTGGACTGTGGAAGAGAACAAATCCATTTCCGGATATGGGCAACTCCCCCAAGGCAGCCCTATAGGCCATCTAGCTACCTTCCTCAACCAGCTGGTGGTTCGGGCTCTACATCTTTCCGCCCAAACACTAGTGCGGTACCTACAGTTCCAAGGCCGCCCTAACCTCCATCTACAGCGGGTCAAGTGCAGAGGGGCCCCGCCCCAGTTTCGACATCACAGATCCATTGCTTTAACTGCCATTCCTATGGGCACTATGCTAAAGACTGTCGGGTCAGACCAGCCTTACCCTCCAGTCAGCCCTCTGCGTTTCGACCTCCCTTAACTCGGGGGAATCAACCGCAGGGAAGGATGTATGCCCTATCAGCTGAGGAAGCTGAGGCCAGCACGGAAGTGGTAGCAGGTACATTTTAAGTTTAAGAATTTCCTTATGTTGAATACTGATAATTTGCTGTACTTATATGCATTGTTACACTAGGTGTTCTACCTATATCATGCATACCAGCCTATGTCTTATTCGATTTAGGAGCTACACATTCATTCATATCTAAGAGATTTGCTGGGAAACTTGGTATGCCACCCAGGACCCTAGATCATGGGATGATTGTTAGTATGCCTACTGGTAATGTTACACAGTTGAAGGAGGTGTATGGGTCGTGCCCAGTGGAAATCAGTGGGAAGAAATTGGATGCACAACTCATTAAGATCAATATGCAAAATTTTGATGTTATACTGGGCATGGATTAGTTGTTGGCTCATCGAGCTAATGTGATGTGTGCTGAAAAGCTGATTAGGGTGACAGATGATGAGGGAAGAGAATTGGTATACCGAGCAGATAAAATGAAATGGGCGAGAAAGGTCCTCGTCTCCGCCCTTCAAGCGGTAAAGTTGTTGGAGAGTGGATGTCAGGGCTACTTAGCATTGGTACTTGATGTTGATGCAAGGATTACACCTCTAGAAGAGGTAAACGTGGTTAAAGAATTTTTCGACGTCTTTCCAGATGATCTGATGCATTTACCGCCTGATAGAGAGTTGGAGTTTGCCAAAGACTTGGTTCCTGGAGCAGCTCCGGTGTTTAAAGCCCCATACCGGATGGCACCAGCCGAACTGAAGGAGTTACAGATGCAATTACAAGAATTGTTGGAGAAGGGGTTTATTCACCCAAGTGTTTCACCTTGGGGTGCCCCAGTATTGTTTGTCAAGAAGAAGGATGGCAGCTTGCGTATGTGCATTGATTACCGGGAATTGAATAAGCTAACCATTAAGAACTGGTACCCATTGCCACGCAGATGATTTATTTGACCAACTGCAGGGTGCCAAGGTATTTTCAAAAATAGACCTTCGATCAGGCTATTATCAGCTCAAGATAAAGAGCAGTGACATACCTAAGACAACATTCAGGACTCGGTATGGTCACTATGAGTTCCTAGTGTTATCTTTTGGGTTAACCAATGCATCGGCAACATTCATGGATTTAATGAATCGAGTATTTCACGATGTCCTCGATAAATGGATAATTATTTTTATTGATGACATCTTGATCTACTCCAAGACAGAAGAGGAGCACACTCAACATTTGAGAATGGTGTTATAGAGGTTGAGAGAACAACAGTTGTTTGCCAAATACAGCAAATGTGAATTTTAGCTTCAGCAAGTTGGATTCTTGGGGCTTGTACTGTCTAAGGCCGGAATCGAGGTGGATCCTAATAAGGTGAAAGCAGTAGTAGAGTGGGAAAGCCCTAAAAATGTCACTAAAATTAGAAGCTTCTTGGGTTTGGCTGGATATTACCGGAGCTTCATTGAGAATTTTGCTCGGATCTCAGCACCAATGACTAAGTTGACAAAAAAGGGTGTGAAGTTTGACTGGGTAGAGGAATACGAGACGAGTTTTTAGGAATTGAAGAAGAGGTTGGTGTCGGCCCCTGTGTTGACCATCCCTGAAGGCACATGTGGAATGATAGTCTACACTGATGCTTCCAAAGTTGGGTTGGGTTGTGTTCTCATGCAACACGGAAAGGTGATAGCGTATGCTTCCTGACAACTCAAGGAGTATAAGAAGAACTACCCCACTCATGACTTGGAACTAGCCGCAGTCATTTTTGCCCTTAAGATTTGGCGACATTACTTGTATGGGGAGAAGTGCGAGATATACAGTGATCACAAAAGCCTTAAGTACTTTTTCACCCAGAAGGATTTGAACATGAGGCAGAGGAGATGGCTTGAGCTCATGAAGGATTATGATTGCGACATTCAGTATCATCCCGGCAAGGCTAATGTAGTGGCAGATGCGTTGAGTCGGAAGGCACAGACTGTGTCACTCTCATACTTAGCAGTCAGCCCACCACTTGTACAGGATGCGACACTAATGGATGAAGCTCTCTTATATGAAGGAGCAACCTTAGAGTTTGAACGTCAACCAGAAAACCTTAAATGGTTGACTGTATCCTTGGCGGCTCTATAGGTGCATCCGACTATTAGGCAAGAGGTAATAATGAAACAACCTTTGGATCCTGAATTGCAACGGATCAGAGTTAAGGTTCAAAATCAAACAATGAACGACCCAGATTTTGTTTTAGCCAGTGATGGGGCATTAATGTTTCGAGGCAGATTGTGTGTACCCGATGATTTGGATATACAAGACAAGATAGTGTGAGAAGCACATAGCTCCGAGTACTCACTCCACCCAGGAAGTACAAAGATGTATAAAGACCTCAAACAAAATTACTGGTGGCCAAGCATGAAACTCACAATAGCTCTATATGTAGCGACTTGTTTTACATGCCAGAAAGTAAAAGCTGAGAGGCATCGACCTTATGGTACTCTTCAGCCACTCCCAGTACTAGACTGGAAGTGGGATAGGATTATAATGGACTTCGTCATTGGACTACCATGTACACCTAAGGGGTTGGACACGATATGGCTGATCATTGATCGGCTTACTAAGACTGCTCATTTCATTCCCATCAAGACCAAGTTCTCTATGGCCAAATTAGCACAACTTTATATGGATAACATAGTGTGCTTGCATGGAGTGCCAGTGAGCATTGTATCAGATAGGGACCCAAGATTCACTTCCAGATTTTAGAAAAGCTTCCAGCATGCCTTAGGATCACAATTGAATTTGAGTACTGCTTTTCACCCACAGACTGATGGTCAGTCGAAGCGAACCATACAGATATTAGAAGACATGCTCAGGGCATAGGCAATGGAAATGTGTGGTAGTTGGGAAGAATATATACCCCTTATGGAGTTTGCCTATAACAACAGTTACCAAGCTACAATTGGGATGGCTCCGTATGAGGCATTATATGGTAGGAGGTGCAGAACTCCTCTGTATTGGGATGAGGTAGGCGAACGCCGAATGTTAGGACCTAAAATGATACAGATAACTTGTGACAAGGTTGACGTTATTCGAGAACGGATTAAAGCAGCTCAGTCTCGTCAAAAGAGCTATGCAGACAATCGCAGAAAAGACATTGAATTTCAGCCAGGAGAAAAGGTGTTTCTCAAGATCTCTCCTACTAAAGGGTTGCAAAGATTTCACATAAAGGGGAAGTTGAGCCCAAGATACATTGGCCCATTTGAGATCTTAGCCCGGGTTGGCTCAGTAGCCTACATGCTTACTCTGCCATCTTCACTCGAGGATGTTCATAACGTATTTCATGTATCCATGCTGAAGCGATACGTTCATGATCCATCTCATGTATTACCCGTGGAACCAGAATATCTAGAAGCTGATATGACCTATACAGAGCAGCCAGTTGAAATTTTGGACCGAAAGGTGAAAACCCTTTGCAACCGCTCTATTTCCTACGTAAAGGTGCGATGGGAAAATCATTCACTTGAAGAAGCATCTTCGGAGAAAGAGGATGAAATCCAAGCCAGGTACCCTCATCTTTTTTGACAATCAGGTACGCCAATTTTGAGGACGAAATTTTTAGAAAGGGGGGATAAATGTAATACCCTACTTCTTAAATCCGATCTGATTACATGATTAACCCGGTTTAACCATGCAAGACCCGAACCGAAAAGGGTTAAGGCGGGTTCCTTATGGACCATGATGGCAAGGGTGACTTTGAACACCAGTTGGCCAGACAAGTCCGAGTCAATGCCAGAGGAGACGGCTGTACCTAAGCCGTGTACATGCACATATCATAAGGCCATGTATGGATAAAGCAGGTATATAGCCGTATCTTAAAGCGCATACATATATTATATCTTATGCCGAGAGTGAAATTCATATCGAGAGTCGAATTCTATCAAAATCCCATTTGGTGACCAATTTTCGGCCCTCAGGTGGGCGGTCACAGGTGGGCGCATCCGCCCACCTGAGAGACCCACCCATGTGTCACTAATGATTTTAAGAAAGTATAAATAGCATGATTTGTGTTTTTTTTTTTAATATCTCATTTATTACACTGAATGGTTGGTGGGAAGATTTAAGAGGAGAGAGAAAAGAGAACGAAGAAGAAAGGGGAAGGAAGAGGAAGAAGAAATGGATTTCAGCGGTGCCAAGGTTTGATCTTCCCATTCCGATGCCGGAAGAGTGATCTCCAACACGAGATCTACGTTTAGAGGTGAGCAAAGGCTAGGTTTCTTAAACTTTCACCAAACCCAAATGAAACCCTTGATTTGGGTAGAGTTCCTTGAGGTCTTATAGATTCCCCTTGAGATTATAAATCTAAGGTTTAATAGATGGTTTATGTGTTGATTTTGAAGGATTTGAAGAAGTGTTTCCACGGTTGGAGGAGCATTGGTGATTTGAAGAGATTTTGGTGGTTTTTGAACAAGTTCTTGAGCAAAGAAGGTAAGATGGCTTCCATTCCGTAAATCTAACCTAGATCTAGGTTAGAACCATCTTATGAGACTTTGAATGTGTGGAGAATGGGTTTGAAAAAGCCCCATTTGAATTCCCAAAAGGTTGGGGAAGGTTTCGGGGAAATATGGCATTTTTTCGCCAAGACCGGTGGGCCAAATGGCCCGCCTAAGGGCACCCGCCTGAGAGGGTAGGCCCTCGAGGCCAACCGACTGGCTCAATCGGTGGGCCGATCGGTGGGCCAACCTACCCGTCGGTCTTAGTAGGGCTAACCAGTGGGCCCTATCGACGGGCCGACCGGCGGGTCGACCTACCTGCCGGTCATGACTGGTGGGTCATGACAGGTGGGCTGTCTGACCTACCCGAGAGGCTCCCAACGTGATTTTTTCATCCGAATGGACCTAAAATGGATGTGCGACCTTCTTTTAGGATTCTAAACATGATTTTGTCACCAAATCTTGTTAGTTTTGACTTTAAAGTGGTGAAATGCTAACCCCATTCACTCATGATAGGTTCACCAAATCTTACGCTTCTCGTACTGGAACTCACCCGTACCAGGCGTGAATCTTTGTACACTACAGGTAAGTGGGGAGAGGACGTTTGACCTTGTTTCAAAGCTTGTTTGGTATTCATTTAATTGTATCTAGACTAGCCATGTCATCATGCAAATGCTATGTAGCTTAGCCATCCTCATATTTTATGCCATGTGTGCTGTGTTTATTTCTCAATGCCAAATGATGATATGCTTATGTGATGAATGTTGACATCATTGTGCATGATGCATTAATAGACTAGATGCCGTAGTTGGCTTGGAAATGAGTGCATTGGTGGCCCGTGGAATGGGATGTGGTGGCACTATGCAATCATACTATGTCATATAGGAGCATGCGGTTTAGGATTATCATCTTCCCGTGCTACGACCCTTCCCAATAGGGGTTGAGGTGTTGGGTTACCATTTAGGGGAAAGCAGTGGTCGCGATTATCGGGTCACTATGGCAGTTAGACATACACCCGGCTGGTCATTAGGACAGTCGGCAACCTCGGTGGTATATTCAAAAGGGCCAATCGTACTGCTTTTAAATTGCTGGAGTCAGCACCTTTAATTTTTGTCATTTACTTTATGTTGAGAGCCGGTGGTCGGTATGTTTCACTTTTTCGAGTACTCACGGTGGGCCTTCTATGACAGCCCTATGGGCGTATCGCGGGATGGAGTTCGTGGCTTGTACTCAGAGTATACGTGCATTGTGGTTGTAGTAGCACTAAACCAAGGACTTAGTAATGTTGTTTAGGTGGAAGTGATTAAAAATGAATTGCATAGCATATAGTGCATATGGTTGTGATTTGTTGTGTGGACTGCTGTGTGGTCCTTCTTTTCACTTACTGAGCTAGTGAGCTCATCCCACGTGTGCACCTCTTTTAGATGATTTTGCAAGGCATCAATCTGAAGAGCAAGGGTCGGGCCCCACAGTTGAATTCCCTGAAGAGGATTGGTGGGTCCCCGAGGAATTAGAGCACGACACGGATTGCCCGTGCTAGGGTTGTGCTGCGGGACCGCAGTTTTGATACCGAGCTGAGCTTGACTCTTTGATTTTTTATGATCCCTTTGATACCGAGTTGAGCTGTACTCCTTGATTTTGATGATCCCTTTGATACCGAGCTGAGCTGTACTCTTTGATTTTTTTGATGATCCATTTTTGTACTTGATATGTAAATTGTATTCTTTTTATGTAAATATCATGCCTGCGGGCCCACATGTACTTAACTATGTATTACAATTTGGGTATCAAGTATAATAGGAATATTTACAGGTAAATTAAGTCTTCCGCTGAACTGATGAACACTTTCTTAGTTGTGTGTATGCTGTGGTTGGATACTGTATCAGATGATCCTGGCAGGTTTGGGTTAACCGGTGTTAACCCGGTCACTGGCCCGGTTTTGTGTGAACGGGGTGTGACATATCTGGTCTTCCAGGTAGGTTCTTTCGAATTGGGCTGGGCTATCTGGTCTTCTAGGCGGGTTCTTTTGAATCGGGCTAGGCTATTTGATACTGTCAATTATAGGAAAAAAATTCGCTGATCTTTCAATCCTGTAAAAGACATTAATAATTGATTCTTGATTTTTTGATTTTTTACCTTTGATTCTTTGATTCTTCTTTGGGTTTTTAATCTTTTGGACTTTTGAATTGAAATCTTTTGGATTTTTAATCTTTTGAATTTTTTGAATTTGGACTTTTGAATTGGAATCTTGATTTTCTCTTGATCTGAACTTTGAATTTTGACTCATAGGGATTTGTTCTTGTATTTCCTACAAACACAAACATATGTATATTTTCTTTTCTTTTTCCCTCCCCTTGTTTGTTCATCATTTTATTTTAGCATCTTATGAATGAAAACCTATTTTTGGTACAAAGAAAATCTTTTCTTTTTTGTTTTTGCATGCAATGTTTAGGCATAATCAATTCCATAACTCAAGTCATAATTAGAATAATCGGTATAACACAAGAATCCAAGCACTTCCTCGTTCTATTACCAAGTGAATTACATGAAAAAGGGGAACAATTTTCCTATCATAGACAAGATAGGTAAGTAACAAGGTGGGGAGACAACTTTTGAGGTGGGTGAAAGTTCACTAACTCCTCTGGGTCCATCACCTCGAGCCCATATTGCCAGCTGATGTACATAGGCAAATAAAAAGAGGTGTGAGTCAATCCCATCAATTTGACATAATTGTAGCTAGGTGTCTTCATCAAAAAATCTTCTTGTGGCCTCCCTGGGCACCTCCATGTGATATCTTGCACAGTCCTTTCCTTTAGGTACCTCTCCCAGTCAATGATAAGGTTGAATTCCAGATCTTCCCTCTTATCCTGGTAGCAAAGAGCTCCGAGTGGGCCTCCTTTTAATGGTTTGGTTAACTTTAGTTTCTCGAGGAACCAAATCTGAAAAATGGCAAGACTTCCTTAATAATGATCTAGTCTAAATCTGTGGCCATAGCTCATCTCATCGAAACCCTTGAGTATTTCTGTAAGAATTGTAGAGATGATGTCTCTTCCTTTCTTCAATTGCTTAATCACTTCTATCAAGACAGTTAGTGCACCACGTCCTAGAGTTCGGAGAATATAGCGAGCTATCATGCATAGTAGATAAGCATCTTATGACCTTTGCTGATGGACTCCTCCCAGTGGTAGGTATTGAATGAAGATCCTAGCCACCTTAAGAATGTCAATCTTTCTATATCAGACGAATTGCTTCATTTCTTCTTTTTCCCATCCGAAAAAGTCTTGAATCTCTTCTGAATGATCTTTCTTCAAAGATGGATGAATCAACTTACACTTAGGTGGACATAACATGTAAACTCAAAATTCCTCGAGAGTTGGACAGATCTCAATCAACCTAAACCAAATTACATGTAGATCAGCATCCCAATACCGAGAGATCTATCAGAGCAGATTGTGATGTAGCTCTATGCACCCAATTCGACTAAGCACTGACATATTCATGGATTCTAGCAGTCCTGGTGCCATTATACTAATTTCCAAGGCCCATTTCCTCAATGTCTCATCCAAGGAGCTCATGACTTATCCTACAATTATCACAAGCAAAGAGAAGATGTGGTGATTTATCAAAGCACTACTCATTAACTACTAACACAACCAAACCTTTACCACTGTTACATCAAGTTCTTTACATCAAGTTCTTTTTTTTTTTTTTTTTTATTGATTAAGGATGGGAAATGAACTGGCCTTGATAAACTGGTGCTGGGTGAGGACTTTTGGGGGAGATAGAATCCTGGATAAGAATTTGAAGGACCATAGGTGAATGACAGATACTTAATGGCCTTGCATGCCAAATGGCAATTCTTGGGGGGATAGAATCTTAGATAAGAATTGATGGACCAATAGACGAATGACAGATACCTAATGGCCTTACACGCCAAATGATGATTCTTGGGAGACAAACTATGATGATCTTTTAAGATACATTGATTATTAATTTAGGAACCAATTTATTGCCCTGAGATGGTTGAGACCGCACTTGCATATGTCAAGTTGCCTACGTGTCCCTTGAGAGGAATCAGGTCTGACGTAGCTTGGGTAATTCACCCAATTAGACATAATATTTCTTAATTTGGTCGATGTTAACCAGTCTAGGTATTTCTTCATCGTTGTGGTCTATGAGCTTCATAGCCTTGCCTGGTAGAATCTCTTTGACAGTGAATGGGCCACTCCAATTGGGCTTGAATTTCCCTCTTGGGCTTGGGGCTCTTTGTTCTCGAAGAACAAGTTTACCTTCTTCTATATGATGGGGCTTTACATTCTTATTGAAGGCCCTTGCCATTCTCAATTGATATTTCTTCAAATTATCCATGGTCTTCATACGCCTTTCATCTAGGAAGTTGAGTTCATTGTGTCTGGTCTTCACCCAGTCTCCTTCAGACAATTGACTATCAAGAAGCACCCTCAGGGATGGTATTAGGATTTTCACAGGTAGAATTGCCTCCATCCCGTACACTAAAGAAAAAGGGGTTGCCCCTGTCGAGGATTGCACAGAAGTCCGATATGCCCATAAAGCAAGTGGTAATTTATCCTCCCAATCCTTATGTGTTTTGGCCATTTTTTATAGGATCACTTTGATGTTCTTGGTGGCTACCTCTACTATTCCATTGGTCTATAGCCGGTAGGTCGTAGAGCGATGCCTTTTGATACCAAACTTTATACAAATTTTTTCAGTCCTCCCCCAGAAGTGGGATCCTTGATCCGATATCAGCTCTTGAGGTACTCCATATCAGGAAATGATATTTTCTTGGATGAACCTTGCTACCTTAGCAGATGTGAGGACTGCATATGATTGAGCTTTTATCCACTTGGTGAAATAATCAATGGCTACCAAGATGAATTCATGACCATTGGATGCTTTAGGGTTAACCTTTCCAATGTTGTCAATGCCCCAAGTGGAGAATGGCCAAGGAGAACTGAGTGAATGCAACTCTGTTGGCGGGATACATATGATGTTGGCAAATATCTGACATTTGTGACATTTCTTGACAAAGCCTACACAGTTTGCTTCCATCTTGTTCCAATAGTATCCTAACTTGAGAATCTTCTTAGCTAGCATCTTGGCATTCATATGGGGTCCACAAAGGCCTTGATGAATTTCTTCCATGATTGTTGTTGCTTGTTCCTCATCCACACAAAACAGTTGTATTCCTTCATAAGATCTCTTGTATAACAAATCCTCTTGAAGAATGAATTGAGTGGCATATCTCCTTAGAAACTTCTTTTCTCTGTCAGTTGCTCCACTCGGGTACTTCTTTTCTTTGATGAAATCCATTATGTGAGCAAACCAAGGCCGATCATCTATGGCAAGAGAGTTCACTGAATTTTGATAAATGGGCCTGCTTCTTTGTTCGACCAAAAATGGTCGGACCTTAGCCATAGGCCTACATTCTACCATAGAAGCCAAGGTTGTATGGAAATCAGCAAACTTATTGTTATCCCTCTGAAAGTTCTCTGGAAGTATTCGAACGAGATCTTCTTAAAGTGTCCAGTCACCTCTTCCAGATGTTCTTGATATAGCTTCAAATTTTCATCTCTAGTTTTCCACTTTCCCTGTGTCTGGCAGATGACGATGGATGAATCACCATAAACCTTGATCCTTTTCACTCCAATAGTCAAAGCAGTTTTGAGCCCCAAAGCACAAGCTTCATATTCGGTAATATTGCTGGTGCAAGGGAAGTCGAGGTAAAATAATGAAGGTAAATAAAGGCTGTCAGGTATGACAAGCAATATTTCTGCACCACATCCCTTCTGATTGGTTGCCGCATCAAAGAATATCTGCCATTCATTAATTGTGTCTTCTTCCTCTATTACTGTGATTCCTTCATTAGGAAAGGCATTATCCAAGGATCTTCCATCTTCTGTGGGGTGGGCAGCCAAATGATCGACTATGGCCTGCCTCTTGATAGATTTCTGAGTTACATAGGTGATGCCAAACTCTAATAGTAAAAGCAACCAACGGGCCATCCTTCCGGTTAGGGCTGGTTTCTCGAAGAGGTATTTGATGGGATCCATCCTTGAAATTAAGTACGCCGGATAGGAAACCATATAGTGTCGCAATCTTTTCGTTGCCCAAATCAATGCAACACAAGTTCTTTCAAAAGATGTATACCGTGTCTCATGCTCTAGGAACTTCTTGCTGAGGTAATATATGGCATGCTTTGTCCCCTTCTTTTGTATCCTTCTGTGCTAGCAAAGAGCCCATGGAATATTCTACCATGAATAAGTACTATAGAATTGGCTCTCCTTCCACCAGCGGTGTCAATACTGGTGGGTTCATAAGGTATCCCTTGATTTTGTCAAAAGCTTGTTGGCATTTGTCATTCCATTCCATGGGCTGATCCTTCTTCAGTAGCTTGAAAATTGATTCATAGATTGTAGTCAACTGAGCTATGAATCTGCTAATATACTGGATATGACCCAAAAATCCTCGTATTTACTTGTTAGTCTGAGGTATGGGCATTTTTTGAATTGCCTTGATCTTGATAGGGTTGACTTCAATACCTCTTTCACTTACCAAGAAGCCTAACAACTTTCCTGTTGTTGCCCCGAATATACACTTTTGAGGATTCAACTTTAGCTGATACTTCTTGATCCTTTCAAAGAATCGCCTTAGTGTAGGAATATGCCCCTGTCGATTTTTGACTTCACAATCATGTCATCCACATAGGCTTCAACATCTTTGTTCACCATGTCATGCAATATGGATGTAGTTGCTCTCTGATAAGTTGCCCCGGCGTTCTTCAGTCCAAAAGGCATCACCTTATAATAATAGGTTCCCCATGAAGTGGTGAAGGCTGTCTTCTCACGATCTTCTGGATGTATGTTTATTTGGTTGTATCCCAAGAATCCATCCATAAATGATAACAAAGCATGTCCTGCCGTGTTATCCACCAATACATTAATGTGAGGCAATGGGAAGTCATCTTTAGGGCTTACTTTGTTAAGATCTCGAAAGTCCATGCACATTCGTACCATGCCATATTTCTTCGGTACTAGTACTATGTTAGCCACCCATTGGGGGTATTTCACCATTTTTAGAAATCCTACATTCCACTGCTTCACAACTTCTTCTCTGAACTTCTCACTCCATTCTGGTTGCAATCTTCGAAGCTTATGCTTTATCATTTTTACCTCAGGGTAGGTCGACAATCGATATTCCATGATGTTGGGATCTATACCAGGCATATCCTCATAAGACCAAGCAAAGACTTTGGTAAACTCCTTCAAGTGACTAATCATCTATTCTGCTTCTTCGTCATCTAGTGTGGTACCAATTTTTACCTCTCGAAGGCATTGGTCAGTTCCTAGGTTAATAACGAGGGTATACTCATGGATGGGTGGGCTTTCTTTGATTTGAATTGTTTTATTAACTCTTGATATTTATTAAGATCATCATCAGAAAAAGGAGGCAAGTCATACTCGGAATTAGAAATTTCATTCATGAAAGAAGGAGTAACAGACTCCACATACACGGACTCTGGACTAGCCTCGAGAGGGGAGGCCAACACGAAATCATAAACAACAGACTCAACAACTGACTCAACTGCAAAATTGATAACTGACTTGATACTTTTGTCAACGGTATCCAGGTTGGTTGACTTAGTAGCATGAGTAAAATTGAAGTTCTCTCTAATGCTAGTCTAATTCAGGAGCGGTTCGGTGGCTCGATGGATTAGGAAATGTGGTAAAGCGTCTTCTTCTTCTTCTGAGAAAGTTGCTACATTTCTTCAATGGTGAACTGGTTTTTCTGGATATGTGCTTGTTCATCTCCTTCTATGTGAATCGTGAGTGCTGACTGAATAGTATCTGTGGGATCAACCATTGGGTCATCCTTGCCAATTGCATATACTGAATATCCTCCCGGATCTCTGGATGAGTAGTACCCTGATTCATCATCATTATCATTGTTCCAAGGCCCTTGGTAATCACCCCAGTTCAGATATTCATCATCATCTTGAGAATTATAGTCATCTCCATCATTCTCAGCTTCACTCTCGTCCTCATCATAGTCAACATCCACTTTTTCATTTATCTCCCCCTCACTTGATTTTTCATCAAATTCATTATCTTCTATGTCACTCCCTATGTGGACTAGGGATGTGTGCTCTTTGATTTGTTCTACCACTGCCAAAGCTATCACTGTTTTGAGGAGGTCATCTGTGATTTCTTCAATTATCTCTGGATTTTCCGCTAGAGATATAGTGGGCTGAATTAGAGAAGTGGGATCACCTTCTTGGCCTTCTCCTAACGCATTCACTGATCCCGTTGACAAAGTCATCTTTGGGGAATCTAGTGGTGCAAGCATCTCTTTCCAATTGTACCTATTTGTCCATCCTTCTTTCGGGTTGTACACCAAACCTTGAGAATGGGGTTGATATGAGGGTGATGAGAGGTATGAAGTGGGGTGGTATAAAGGTGATGTGAGAGAGGTAGGATGTGAAGATTGGGGGTGATAAGACAGAAAAAATCCTTCTCCTTGGTGGTGTGATGAAGGTTGATGATATGGTAGAGGTTGGTAATATGGTGAAGGTGGGAGGTATGGTGGAGGTTGGTAATATGGTGAAGGTGGGAGGTATGGTGGAGGTTGGTAATATGGTAAGGTGGATTCTTCTGTTCATGAAGAAGGTTGAATGGTGGGAGTCCAATCTTCTGATTCTTCTTCTAATGATTCGTCCCTTTTGGGAGTCCTTATGGCTCTGGCCTTTTGACTTATGATTTTCTTGTAAGCACGGGCATTTATGTGATTCTTTCAAGCTTTGAATATAATAAGTTGAGTGGGATCGTTCTTTGTGGCTTCTTCATCCAGATTGTTCACATGGTCGGGGAATGGATTGGTGATACCATTGGGAGGACATTTGGCCTCGACTTTAATGGTCTTGTTGTCTGTGAGCCACCTTAGTTTCGATCCTGATAATGTTGACATGAATACATACCTCATCTAATTGTCAACAATTTGTCATATCTTCATGATATTGAGGAATACTTCCAAACGAGCCTTAGGATCCCTTGACCCGTCAAATCTGTTGGTTTGACACTTGCACTTTGCAGGGATTCTTGCTCCGAAAAAGAAACTCATCTCATCAGAATCTACTATTTGTATCTCCTGAATTTTCCCTATTCGGATCATATCCCCAAGCTTCTCTAATTGTTCTTTCATTTTCCTTTCCCTCTCTGTCTCTGGAGCTTCCTTTTGAACATGTGACAAAAATTCCTTTTCTTCATTATTAATTACAGCTAGAGGGGGATCCATGGAGGAACTCTCTTGATGACCTGTAGGCCTAATTGGTTCTGGCTCTACTAGAGGAGGAGTTGCGTCAGTCCCAAGATCGGTCCTAGGTAGGTTCTATAATAGGTGCAACATTTGAGCTAATCCATTCTTGACTTTAACAACTTCAGCTTGCAATGTCTCTACTAGGTGGACCCATGCTTGTTCTAATGTTTCCATATTAGGTGGATCCATGTGAACTGGGTTGTAATCACTTGGTGATAGACAAACTCGAGGAGACGATGGAGGTGATACTAGACTTAGGCAAGTCAACCAATTACCCTGACGTGTCCAAAGGGACTGTAGAGAATACTTGACGTGTGGAATTGTGCCTGACCCAAAAGTGGTTTATTTTAGGATTCTTGAATTCCCAACCCCTTGTTCATACATTCACTAGATTAACAACTAATGATCCATCCAAAGTTAGTTCGCTTAATGATAGGGAGTGGATAGGGTTTGACGCCCTCAGTCTACTCGATGTCATAAGCAGGATATTCATACAAATGGCTTGTCGAGAATATTCCCATAATACATTCTATGTAATAAAGTCCCCTTGTTTGTAAACCCAACGAAATCCTATAGCCTGCTTGCCCGGTGGTAGAGTAACCAAGTCAAACTTCGTTTGCCTTTTCTAAAGCTTGAAGCTTTTCCTGCCTGCCAACAAGGTTGACTGGCGGCCTCTTGATAAGACGTAGGCTCAGAATATGAATGTTGTTAAGAGAGGCTAAAAACATACGATGAGAAGTAGAAAAGAAGACATCATATGAAACAAGGCGGCTATAAGGAGATCGAGAAATACGAGATTGGTATGAAACAAACTTCTCAATGGGATACCTGCCTGCTTTCCTTGCTCTTTTTCCCACTAGGTGTCTTTTCTCTTGATTTTCCTCGGGACTTCTCTGATGGGATTGCCCCTAAGTCACGTATTTGGATATTTTTATTAAGGAGGAGGGACACCTTCTATCTAAAACCCACTTAGGAAAGATATTCTTTATGATGGGAATATAATGTAGGAACATTCCTTTTCAAGACCACAAACAAGTTCTACAGTTAGCTTGTGGCACTCTTAGCTTCTTCATCTATTTTCTACATGATGCTGAGTATGTAGCGGATGCAATAGGATCGACAAGACTTCCTTGATAGGATATATATATGTAAGGTATGGGATCCTTTTGATATACCCGTAGGTACTAGATCAAGGGGGTGACTTCCTTGCCCATTAGTCATGACTACAGACGAGGTTAAACAACTGGCCACGGGGTGGTGGAACTGTGAGTGATTGTGTGTAAAAGTGTAATGCGGGAATATCATCATTCGATCTCAAAATATCATAAAGTGCATGGACCTCCACGAGGGTGTTGGCACAATTATGAATATCCTCGCCGTTTAACAATACCCCATACCCTTGTACAGAAAGCAGATATCATTTTCTCTCAGAGTACTCTCCATAAAATGCGTTGACCTCCTAGAGGGTGCGGGCATGACAGAGAGTCCCTTGCTAAATGATTTCACTTCGAGCATGATGCATGATGCGATTAGTGAATATAATTACAAAAAGGGGGTTGCTAAACATGTTTTCAAACAAATGTAATGATGGAAAATGTTCTTGCATTTAAAGGTAGCATCTAGTATCGGAAGCTTGACATTTATCCCAAATGGAGTCGCCACTGTGAGGGTAGTGGCCGAAGATGATGATATCTCTTACCTTAGGGGAGAAAAGGACTTGCATCGATTCCATCCTCTCTCCTCTCTTTCTCTTTTTAGCGAGGGAGGGGTGTGTCGTGTGTGCTTTGCATACGGGCCCACACCAACGTATCGCTGCTCGGAGATACGCGGAGGCCTATTTTGTAAGAGTATAAAGTTTGTCATTCTAGATGGAGGGTTTGATGACCGTCCAATACGGGGATTAGGATCATACAAAAGGGTTTGGAGTTGCCACCTTGGATTATGGGCCTAGGACCCAGGGGTGGGCCTAATTCCAGAGAATAGGGCCCAATAATTGGTCTAGTTTGGAGATTTAGGGTAAGTGTCAGGTTACAAAGTTGGGAAGGTGTTAGGCACCCAATCTTTCCGGTTCAACCAGTCTTTCTACTAGTTGCTTAAGAATGAATATTTTCCACAATTATTATTGTTCTATATACATGGCTAAGTTATCACACATATATATATTGATTGAATTTAAACTACTATGTACACTAAAACAAGGTCTATATAAAGTCTACATAATGACAATTTGATTGAGAAACTGTACTTGAGCTTAACGTCTGTTTCAGGTCAAGAAGGGTGGGCCCTTGATTGTTACTGACTCAGATTGTCTTTCATGTTCTCCTGGCTCAGGGGAAGATGGTCTTGACCTCCAACTTCCTTTCTTGAGAGATGTTGATTGTGATGATATTTGGATAGGGCTTTGGCTAGGAACAGTTACTTTTGGATTTGGATTCGGATAGAGCTTCGACTAGAGAAGGCTATTTTTGGGTTTAAGATGAGGTGGCACTCTGGCAAAGCTTTCGCTGAGGATAGGCTAGGAGAGGACTAGGCTGAGGTGGCACTTTGACAGAGCTTCCGCTGGGAATGGCTATTTCTGAAAAGATTCCAGGGGCACTCGGACAAGGCTTCTGCTAGGAACTGCTATTTTTGGAAAGAATTGGATTAACTTAAAAATGGATTGAAGATCCCCAAAGCCCTGAAGAACACTTTGAAGATCCAAATAGAGTTTCAGATCTATGCAAAGATCTCCTCGTAGACGCGAAGAACCTCAAGAGGGAGGGACTTCTATTTCTAGTAAAACTCAAGAACACTCAAAGGAGGGGATTGAAGAACACACCATTTTTGGAAAAATTTGGATTGTATTATGAACTTGGATTGAAGATCTTCAAAGTCCTGAAGAACACTTCAAAGATCCGAACAAGATTTTGGATCTTGACGAAGATCGCTCTGAAGACTCAAACAAAATCAAGAGGGGGAGGGGAGGAGAGAGGGCAGAGCTTCACTACTATAGAGTGAGATGGGGTTTTTTGGTGTGTAAAATCCAAAGGAGGTGGTTATTTATAGGTTTTTTAGACCAATGGGAAGGAAGGAGAATTTTTACCCAATGGACAAAAGAGGGTTCTTGAACTAAAATGGGTGAAGCGGGCTTTTATCCAATGGGTAAAAGAGGGTTTTTTGGGACAAAATTTCTAGGCAAAAAGTGAGATTTTAGTCTCAAGTGGGTGAAGAGGAAATTTCTTCACCTATCGAGCCAGAGAAAAACCAATCTCGACCACTGTCGGCGGTTCGTAAGATTGGGCAGAAGTGCACGGGATATGGTCAATATACGAGGGTAGGCAATGCGAGCAATGTCATGGGTGTGCAGGGCAGGGCATGTGGGCAGTGGCATGGATGGCATGGGTGATGTGGGTGTGCGACATTATAGCATGGCACAGTGGCATGGGTGGCAAGCCTAGACCATAGCCATGTGTTACAGCCATGTGTTGTAGCCAATGGCAGTAGCTGGAAAAGGTGCGGGCATGGGCCTTCGGGGGCACGGTCATGGGCAGAGAGGGCACAAGTATGGGCCTTCGGGGGCACGGGTCATGGCCTGTAGGGGTGCGGGTTGGCTAGCAACCATGGGTTGCAGCCATGGGCAGGCAGGCACGTGTGCAGGATGGCCTTTTGGCCAACGCGTAGTGTGCGTTATCATGGATTTTTTTGATGATTATCACAGGAGATCTGACGGTCTGATTTTGACATTCCATTTATCATCGAAATCGTATTTCTGAGCACTATCCATCTGTATGATCATTTTGATTCAATTCCTTCGTGTATAAGAAGTCAAAATTAGACCCTCTTCTCCCCCGTGCGGTGGTTTCTAGGGTTTCAGGTAGGAGAATGTTTCGATCATCATCTTTATTGATCGGAAGCCAGAAGTCGCATCCAAGATCCACATTTCATCAAAGCCAGAGGTGGGTAACAAAATTGGGTGTCTACAGGTCGCATTCTACTATGGAAGCCAAGGCTACATGAGCATCAACAAATCGGTTGTTATCCCTCAGAAAGCATTCGAACGAGATCTTCTTAAAGTGTCCAATCACTTCTTCTAGATGTTCTTAATGCGGCTTTAGTTTCTCATCTCTGGTCTTCCACTTTCCTTGCGTCTGACAGATGACAATGGATGAATCAAAATATACCTTGATCCTCTTTACCCCAATGGTCAAAGCAGCTTCGAGCCCCAAGGCATAAGCTTCATAGTCGACAATATTGTTGGTACAGGGGAAATCAAGGCAGAATGACGAAGGCAAGTAAAGGCCATCAGGAGTGACAAGCAATATTCCTACACCACACCCCTTTTGATTAACTGTTCCATCAAAGAAAAACTGCTATTAATTAGCTATGTCTTCTTCTCCTATTACTGTGATTTCTTCATCTGGGAGGGCATCATCCAGGGCTCTTCCATCTTCTGTGGGGTGGACAACCAAACAATCGGCTATAGCTTACCCCTTGATAGACTTCTGAACAGCATAGGTGATGTCGAACTCTAATAACAATAACAACCATCGAGCCATCCTTCCTATTAGAGCTAGTTTCTCAAAGAAGTACTTGATTGGATCCATTTTTTAGATCAAACATAATGGATATGCTACCATGTAGTGTCACAGCCTTTTTGTTGCCCAAATCAGTGTAGCACAAGTTCTTTCCAAAGACGTGTACCATGTCTCATATTCTAAGAACTTCTTGCTGAGGTAGTATATGGCATGCTCTACCCCATTCTCTATCTCTTTTTGTGCTAGCAATGAGCCCATGGAATATTCTCCCATTGATAACTACAACAGAAGTGGTTCTCCTTCCACCGGTGGTGTCAATACTGGTGGATTCATGAGGTATCCCTTAATTTTATCGAAAGCTTGTTGGCATTGGTCATTCCATTCTATGGGCTGATCCTTTTTCAGCAGCTTAAAGATTGGTTTGCAGATCATAGTCAGTTGAGCTATGAACCTGCTGATACACTAGATGTGACCCAGAAATCCTCGTATCTGTTTCTCAGTGCGAGGCATGAGCATTTCTTGGATTGCTCTGTTCTTGATAGGGTCAACTTCGATGCCCCTTTCAGTCACCGAGAATCCTAACAATTTTCTTGTCATTGCCTCGAACACACACTTTTGAGGATTCAACTTCAGCTAATATTTCTTGATTCTTTCAAAGAATCATCTTAGTGCAGGAATATACCCTTGCCGATCCCTTGACTTCACTATCATATGATCCATATAGACTTCCACATCTTTATTCATCATGTCATGCAATATGGTCGTAGTTGCTATTTGATAAGTTGCCCCCAGTATTCTTCAGTCCAAAAGGCATCACCTTATAAGAATAGGCTCCCCATGGAGTGGTGAAGGCTGTCTTTTCACGATCCTCTGGGTGCATGCTCACTTGATTGTATCCTGAGAATCCATCCATAAATGATAGCAAGGCATGCTTTGTTGTGCTAACGACCAATGCATCAATGTGAGGTAATGGAAAGTCATCCTTAGGGTTCACCTTGTTAAGATCTCAGAAGTCTACACACATTCGTACCTTGCCATCTTTCTTTGGCACTGGTACTATGTTAGCCAATCATTGGGGATACTTTACCCCTAAAGAAACCCTATATTCTATTATTTTATGACTTCTCTGATCTTTTCACTCCATTTTGGACGTATTCTTCTGAGCTTCTACTTGACAGGCTTTGCCCCAGGGAAAGTTAGCAATCGATGTTGCACGATATTGGGGTCTATACTAGGTATATCTTCATAAGACCAGACTTCGATGAATTCCTTCAAAAGACTAATCATCTGTTCTGCTTCTTCATCATCTAGGGTGATACCAATTTTTACCTCTCGAAGGTATTGGTCGGCTCCTAGATTAATAACCCGGGTATCCTCACAGATGGGTTGGGATTTCTCTGGTTTTCATTATTTTATTAACTCTTGATATTTATTATGATCATCATCAGAAAAAAGGAGACAAGTCATACTCGAAATCAGAAATTTCATTCATGAACGAAGGAGTAACAGACTCAACATACACAGACTCTGGACTTTCCTCAAGAGGGAAGGTCGACTCATAATCATAAATAAAAGATTGGACAACTGATTCGACTACAGACTCGATGACTGACTTGATGCTTTTATTAGTGGCATCTAGGCTGGTTGACTGGGTAGCATGAGTAAACTTGAAGTTCTCCCCAATGCTTGTCCAGTTTAGGAGTGGGTCAACTACTTGATGGATGAGCAGATGCGGCATAGGGCCTCCTTCTTCTAGGAAGGTCACTGCTGTCTCCTCAGTGGTGCTGACATTGTTCTCCTTGATAGGTGCTTGCTTCTTCATAAATATAAGTTGATCTATTTCATATTCTCTAAAGTTGAACTTCTTGAGGGGTGAGGATTGGTGGAGATTGCTCAATCCCCTTTCTATAAAGTCTAACTTTTCAAGCCAACTGATTGAGGCCATCCCTACTCTTCAGTCACATCTCTGACCACCATCACGGGTCTTCCCGCTGCAATTGATTCAGTCACAGTGCATGCAGACCATCATTCTTTGTGCTCTTCTTTGCTTTACATATACACTCCTTCCTCGAAAGGGCTTGGGCCTAAGCTTATGTAGCTCCTGAACTCGTGGTTCTCACAGAAATGAATAGATGTGGTTCTTCAGATCAGTGGGAAGTTACAAACTCCAGATGAATCTTATCTTCTTCCCATTCTCTCTTCAGGAGGACTCGGGGGCTTGGTACTTCCTTCGACTGGATCAATGTTGTAGGGTCGTTAGAGGAGAACCCATCTTCAATCAATGCTACTTCCATTATTTCAGTGATGCAGCTGTCTTGTTCTCTTTCCTTGGCTTGCTGTTGTTCTACCTCTTGAGTCACCCAGTCAAACTCATCTTGAAAGAACACCTCGAATCCTGGTTGCATCTTTGCAGTGGGTTCATCAAACCATGGCTCAACATGACCACAAAAGGGGAAATCTTCCCCTTCCCTTACAAAATACCCATTGAGAGTGGGGTAGTAAGAGGCGGATATTTTCTTGGTCATTCTTAGTATCTTCAACCCCTTGCTGACATTGTTGCTTTTTGGCCCAGGGTTAGAGGAGTGCACCCTAGACCACTTCTTCCCTTGCTCACCACCAAAGTAGGTAACCTCGAGACACCTTGATGATACTTCCCTAGTCCCATTCTAGGAAAGTATTGCATGTTCTTCATCATTTGACTCACCAGCGGGCTCCAGATAGCTTCATAGTCAATTGGGATTTTTTTCTTATGGTATTTCCTTGGCAATGGTCTCACATGTTACTTCTAATTCAAAACCACTAAGTCGAACTTCATAGTCTTGTTCTTCTCCCTTTTCGACGTTGGCTGAGGTCTTGACCACTTCAATACCTTCATATATTGTAATCATTTTCCCTTCATGAATGAACTTCACCTTTTAATAGAGATTAGAAGCTACAACCCTTGCATGATGCGACCAAAGTCTTCCTAGAAGCATGTTGAAAGACGCTGGTATGACAATGACTTAGAAATCAATGTAAAACTTCACGGGGCCAATTATCATGGTGAGGTTGAGGATTCCAAGGACTTCTCTTTTGGTATTACCATATGCCCATATTGTCTGGTTTGACGGCCTCATCTCTTCCATGTTGATGCCGATGCTTTTGGTCGACCTCAAAGGGAGAACATTTAAAGCAGACACATTGTCAATGAGGACTTGAGGCACAATCTTGTCAATACATTCTACTCTGATGTGCAAAGCCCTATTGTGTATGGATCTTTTGGAGAGTTTAGATTCTGAAAACATTAATGACTACACCGTATAGGTTGCCCCTACTATTTATACGAAGTGTGTTGGATCTATCTCGATCGGTACTTGCACATTAGTGAGGGACTTTAAGACTACTTCCCGATTTGAAGGGGAGGCCATCAATAATCCCCAAATTGAGATATTGGCCTGGGCCTTCTTGAGCAGAGCCAAGACTGGATTCTCTAGTTCTTTCTTCAAGCCACTTGTTCCCGCCTCGTTAGTTCTTGACTGTTCTATTGCTAGAGTCGTGCCCTTATAGTCTCTCTTTATACTGACAGGTTTATTTACAATAATCTTTGTGGGATAGCAGTCCTCATTATCGCTGTTTGTTATGATAATTATCCCTACCATAGGATCATCTTCTTTTGTAGATTCTCCTTCCCTACTTAGGGTGGGAAGTCGAGGTCCTCCGCAAATATCAAGAGCCCTAGCCCACACTTTCTTGACTACATTATAAAGGTGTGTGACTCCCATATCTATCATTTCTGCAAGTGTGTCATGTCCTCCTAATTTTTTAAGGTTTCCCATTTGTTCAGTGTAGTAGTGTTCACTGATGGCCACTTCACCTAACATTTGGTCAATTTCATCAACCTCGAGTTTCATCTCAACCAAATGCTCATAGACACTACTCATGTGCTCTGCTATGGGGTTTACTTCACCCTTAAAAGTGATCTCGTATCCTTCACTAGCTTCTGAATCTGATGTTGGCTCTTCCCCTTCCATATGGATCGTGAGTGCTGATTAGATAGCATTTATGGGGTCAATCATCGTGTCATCTTCACCGATTTCACACACAGAATATCCTCAAGGATCTTTAGATGAATAGTACCCAAATTCATCATCTTCATTGTTATCCCAAGGTCCCTGATAATCATTGTCATCCTAGTCTTGGTACTCATCATCACTTGGAGAGTTGGAGTCATCTCCATCATCCCCATCTTCACTCTCGTCCTCATCGTCATCATCATCATCCTCTTCTTCATTGATGTCCCCCTTGCTTGGTTCTTCATTAGATTCCTCATGACTCTCGAATTCTCTTACATCCAAACATCATAGTATTCAGAACGTATGGACCGAAGATCTCCACGGGGCCAGACTTCACCTTAATGGCCTGGATCCTGAGCAGACCAAACTCATCATCTTTTGTGTCACTCCCTCTATAGATTAGGGAGGTGTGCTCTTTGATTTGCTCCCCTATTGCCAATGTCATTACTGTCCTGAGAAGGTCATATGTGACTACTTCAATCATCTCTGGATTATTCTCCTGATGCATGATTGTCTGAATGAGAGAAGTAGATCAACATCTTAACCTTCTCCTAAGACATCCACTGAATCTGTTGATGAAGGTTATCTTTGGAGAATCTGGTGATACAAGCATATCCTTCCAACTGTATCCACCCATCCATCTTTCTTTTGGATTATCCACTGAACCTTGGGAATGGGATTGGTATGAGGGTGATGAGGGAAATGAGGCGGGGTGATACAAGGGTGATGTGATGTAAGAGGTACGATATTATGTTGACGATAAGGGCGGTAAGATGATGATGAGGTTCCTTCTCCTTGGTGGTGGGCTGAAGGATGATGGTATGGTGGAGGTTGATGGTCAGATGGAGGTCGAAGGTATGGTACGGTGGATTCTCCTGTCGATGAGGAAGGAGGAATGATGGATATCTAGTTTTCTGACTCTCCTTCTGATAACTCTTTTGGGGCCTTCATAACCTTAGCCATTTAGCTCATGACTTACCTATAGGCACTGGCATTTATGTGATTCTTCCAAGCTCTGGGTATGATCAACTGAATGGGGTCACTCTCTGTTGCTTCATCTAGGTTGTTCACATTACTAGATTGAGGAACCCCAAAATCAGAGAACATGGGACAAAAAAAGTGGCTATCTACACAGTACATGTGAATGGCCCTTTAGAAAGACTCGTACTCCTTTCTACAAGCCTCCTTAACAAAACTGATGATGTGTCCTATTACATTCGAAGGAAGGGACAATATTTGTACAAGCATCAACTTCTCTTTCCACTCATTACGCTTCTCATCAGGGTACTTCTTGGAATCTCTAATAAGAAGCATTGGATTGAAGAAATGACGAAGCCAATCTTGCCAATCATCTATCATTGACAACATGTTTTGGTTCCATGATCAGGGAGTGGATTGGTGTTGACATTAGGAGGCTGCTTAACTTTGACCTCTATAGTCCCGTTGTCTACCAAATCCTAGATCGCATATTGAAGACCTAAGCATCTTTTAGTGTTGTGGCCCTTCTGAGTATGGTAAGCACAATATTCATGGTCCCTATACCAAGTTGGGGGAGGGTTGCTGATCACTCTTGGAGCCATTGTCCCTAACAATCCTTGTTTCTTTAGCTTCTCGTACACTGCGGTCACGGGCATCACCAAATTAGTGAATTGTCTCCTTGAGCGAGGAGCCTTCTGAGCAGGAGCATATGCTTGTATCATAAAAGGTTGTCAAGAGGTGATGGGTGATACCAACTGCTGGACCGCGCCTACCACATTGGCCTCAGGACCTTTTCCTCGTCCAACTCTAGTATTCTTTTCTACATCTTGGGAGGATCCTTGATACTGAGCTTCCCTCAGGATTCTATTTTCCACACGTGTACTGGTGGTTATCAAGGCATCAAAAGTTTACAGATGTTGGTAATAGAGGACATCATAATAAGGCTTTGACAAGTTTTCAATCAACATTTCTACTTGCTCTGCCTCAGAAGGTTGGTTTACATCTTGGTAGCCTTGTCTCTAAACCTCATTGGAAGGAGGTGAATCCTTCTTTGGGCTACTGCCTCAACGTCTCAAGCTCCCGATGCTTCACATCCATTTCGATATTGTATGAGTACTGCTTGGTGAAGGCTTTCACCACTGTTGCCCAATTCTGAGTTTGGGCAAACTCCATTTTTGTAAGCCACTTCAGTGCTGGCCCTGATAAGGTTAATATAAAGGCCAGTCCCATCTGGTTGTCCGCAAGTTTCCATGATGTGGCGATGCTAAGGAAGACTTTGAGATGAGCCTTAGGGTCTCCTAACCCATCAAATCTATCAGTTTGCCATTTGAACTTTTTAGGGATTCTTGCCCCCGGAGAAGAAACTCATTTCATCAGAATCCACCACTTGACTTTTTGAGCCTTTTCCCACTCGAATCAAAATTTTCAATTTTTCTAATTGCTCTCTGAGTTTTCTTTCTTTCTCCATCTCTAGAGGTTTCATTCAGACATGGGTCGTAAACTCCTCTTCCTCATCTTCAATCACTACCCTAGGCAGAGGGACCCTGGAATAGGTTCCCTGTTGACTATTTGAACGGGTAGGTGAAACTTCTCGTTGACCGGTTGGTCTGACTTGCTCTGGTTCTCCTGAATTGACTTTGAAAGAATTCCCATGATAACCCGTAGCTCTGTTATGTTCTAACTCTCCTATGGTTGGTGCCTGTTCAGTCCTGGGACCAGCCCTGGGAGGATTTCGAAGCATGTGCAATATTTGGGCCAATCCACTCTTGACCTCGACCATTTCTGTCTACAAGGTCTTTACAGGGTGGACCCATGCTTGCTCAGGTGATTCAGGGTTGTGTGGATCCATGTGAACTGGGTTGTAATCACTTGGTAGTAGACAGTCTCAGAGAGATGATAGAGGTGACACCAAACTTAAGTGAGTCAACCGGTTACCCTGACGTGTCCAAATGGAACGCGGAGAATACTTAAGGTGTGAAATTGTGCCTGAACCAAAAGTGGCTTATTTTAGGATTCTTGTATTCCCAACCCTTTGCTTATTTATCGATTCAATTATCAACCAATGATTCAACCAAAGTTAGTCCACTTAATGATAGGGAGTGGATAGGGGTTGATGCCCCTAGTCCACTCAATGTCATAGGTGGGAGATACACGCGAATGGTTTGACCAGAATACTCCTATTAAGACATTCTCTATCAATAAATTCATGCTTTTCTTAATCTTATCCCACTAGGTGAAATTCCTCCTAATTTCCTCGGGTCTTTTAGATAATTTGGTATTTTACAGGACTTAAACGAGAATCACCCCAGAGTCACATGAACCAAATCATCCACATATCTCATTTCTAAGGAGGAAGGACACCTTTTATCCGAAACCCACTTAGGAGAGCATCTCTTTATGACGAGAATGCATTATAGAAAGATTCCTTTTCAAGAACTCAAACATTTTCTACAAATTAGCTTGTGGCATTCCTAGCATTCTCCAACTATTTCCTACATGATGCGAGTATGCAGTGGAAGCAATAGGACCAACAAGGCTTCCTTAACAGGATCTATATATGTAAGGTATGTGATCCTTTTCATATATCCAAAGGTACGAGATAAAGAGGGTGACTTCCTTGCCCATTACTCATGACTACACACGAGGTTAAGCAACTAGCCACAGGGGTGTTGGAACCATGAGTGATTGTGTGCAAAAGTGGAATAAGAGAATAGCATTATTCGATCTTAGAATGTCATAAAGTATGCAGACCTCCTAGGGGGTGTGGCACAAATATGAACATCCTCGCTATTTAACAATAGCCCATACCCTTATATAGGAAGCGGCTACCATTTGCTCTCAGAGTACTCTCCATGACATGCACTGACCTCCCCGAGGGTGCGGGCATGATGGGGAGTCCCTCCCCAAATGTTTTCACTTCGAGCACGATGCATGATGCAGTTACCGAATACAATTACAAACATGGGGTTAGCCAAACATATTTTTAAATAGATGTGGTGGAAAATGTTCTTACATTTAATGGTAGTATCTAATGTCAGAAGCTTGACATATCCCCAGTGGAGTCGCCACTATGACGTAGCGGCCAGAATTTCTCTTCTTCTCCCCTCCGGTGGGAGGAAAAAAAAGACTTGGTATTCGGCCCTCTCTCCTCTCTTTCTCTTTCTTAGGGAGGTGAATTTCGTGTGTGCTTACCTGCGGGCCCTGTACTGTCGTACCATCACTCAGAGATACATGGAGGCCTATTTCATAGGAGTGTAATGGTTGTCATTGAGATAGGGATTTGATGATGGTCCAATACGGGGGATTGGGATCATGCAAAAGAGTTTGGAGTTGCCACCTAAGATTATGAGCCTAGGACCCGGGGGTGGACCCAATTCCTAAGAAAAGGGCTCGAAAGTTTGTCTGGTCCAGAGATTTAGGGTATGTGTCAGGTTGTAGAGTTGGGAAGGTGTTAGGCACCCAATCTACTCTGTTCAACTGGTCTTCCTCCTAGATGCTTAAGAACGAACATTTTCCACAATCATTCCTATTCTGCATGCATGACTAAAATTATCACACATATATATATTGACTAAATTTGAATAATTATGTATACTAAAACAAGGTCAATATAAAGTCTACATTATGCTAATTTTGGGAGAGAAATTATACCTGAGCTTGACCCCTGTTTCGGGTCAAGAGGGGTGGACCCCCAATTAGTGCTAGCACGAGATTTTTTGTGGATTCTCCTGGCTCAGCAGAAGATGGTCTTGACCTCCATCTTCCTTTTTTGAGAGATGCTGATTGTGGTAATATTCGGAAAGAGTTTTGACTACGAACAGTTACTTTTGTGCTTAGACTAAGGTGTTAATTCGGCAGAGCTTCCGCTAGGGATGAGCTACTTCTGGATTTTGGTTAAGGTGGCACTCCGACAGAGCTTCCTCTACGGATGAGCTACTTCTGGATTTTGGCTGAGGTGGCACTCCGGTAAAGCTTCTGCTAGGGATAGGCTATGGGAGGGCTAGGTTGAGGTGGCACTCCGACAGAGCTTTCACTGGGGATAAGCTATGGGAAGGCTAGGCTGAAGTGGCACTCCGACAGAGCTTCCGTTAGGAATAGGCTGAAACCTAAATGGTTAAAGAACTTTGAAGGCTCGAAGAACACTTCGAAGATTCGAAGTTCTTCGGATCTTATGAAGATCTCTCCGAAGACTTGAAGAACCTCAAAAGGGGGGAGAGAGACTAAGGCAAAGCTTTTCCTACACCAAATACTCACTCAAAAAGCATAGGATTGAAGAGCTTTAAAGGCCCAAAGAACACTTCGGATCTTATGAAGATCTCTCTAAAGACTTGAAGAACCTCAAGGGGGGAGGAGAGAAGAGAGGGTAGAGCTTCTCTACAAAAGGTGCTCACTAGGAGCCTTGAGTGTGAAAAACCAAAGGGAGGGGGGTGTTTATAGAATTTTTGGACCAATGAGGAGGAAAGAGGAATTTCCTTAGCCAATAGGGTTAAAAAGTGATTTTTCTAAACCAATGGGGTAACAAAGTGAGTTTTTGGGCCAATACGATGACTACGTAAATTTTTGGGCCAATGGAGTCAAGAGCTTCTTTTTGGGTCAATGAGATGAAAAGATGCATTTTTTAGGCCAATGGGAGGTCGCGGTGTAGGGTACGCTAACAAGGCAATGTAGAGTGTTCAAGTGGGTGAAGAGGGAATCCCTTCGCCAAACTAGTCATCAGAGTGAAGGTTCTAATGAAAACACAGGGGTTGGGTAGGGGTACGCAAGGTAAGGGGAGGCACGCTCAAGGCAGCAGGTGCACGCACAAGGCAACGAGGTAGCGCAAGGCAGCAAGGCATGGAAGGGGCGCGCACAAGGCAATAGGGGCACTCACGAGGCACCAAGGGCAAAGGACAGCAGGGGCACGCGTGAGGCAACAGGGGCACTTAGGGTAATAGGGGTGTGAACACAAGGTAGTGGGGGCACACAGGGCCACAGGGCACTCGCAAGACAGCAGGGGCATATGGGGGGGCAGCGAGGGGCGAGGGGTGAGGGGCAGCAGGGTTGCTCGTAGGGCAGCAGGACCACCTAGAGCCGTAGGGCAGAAGGGACACATGCAAGGTAGCAGGGGCACGCGCCAGACAGTTGGGGCCCATGGGGCCATGGGGGCATACACGAGCCAACGAGGGGCGCAGATGAGGTAACCGGGGTGCACGAGGCTGCGCGAGAGGCAATGGGGGTGTGTGGGGCCATGCAAGAGGTAGTGAGGGCATGGGGCAGCAGTGGTGCACAGGGGAAGTCACGAGGTAGCAAGGGCACGGGGCAGCAGGGCCTTGTGTGCGAGGTGTATTTTTTAGGGATGATTGCGGGAGATCCGATGGTCCAATTTTGATGTACCATATATCATTGGAATCATGATTTCGAGTACCATCCATCCATATAGTCATTTCTGACCAGATTCCTTTATATATAAAAAGTCATAATTGGACCCTTCTTTTCTTCCTGCACAGGATTTTCGGGATTCTTGGGTGGATGTGAAATGTTTATTGGTTGGGTTACCTCAGTCAACTATCATCTCTATTAATCGGAAGTGAGAGGTTGCATCCACAATCTGTAAGTCATCATAGCTAAGGGAGGGTGACAAAATTGGGTATACACAATATGTCAAATTTAGTGGATATTTTTTTTTTAAATGAAAATATTACTGAACTTTATTAAGAGAAGTCTAAGGAAGAGACTCCTTCTCAGGAATGCAAAATTACAAGACAATGAGGTGGATGAATCCACAAAAATGAGAGACTCCTAAAACAAAGCCTCTTTCAGCTAAAACATGGGCCTCCCTATTAGAGACGCAAGCAATGAAATAAAATCCTACAAAAGCAAAAGAAGAAAACAATAATAAGTTGCCCTCTACAACAAATCTAGCTGTTCAATCAGAGGAATAAAACATTGTAAACACCAAATAAATCCTTTTAAAATTGTGAGGGTAATATTAAGCTAGCTTTGGTAGGCAGACCACTAATGGGACTTCAATTTATAAGATTGCCACTAATGGGACTTTGATTTTGTAATAAGATTTAGTATGTCGTTGAAAATTAGCACGGGTTAACTTCAACATACAGATTTCAACACTTCTTATATATGGAAACTGAAAATAATAGACTTCTGGAGGATGGCAACAACAGTTGGAGTATTATATTTTATTGGAGTGTTATATTTTAAAAAATAGAGTTTAATGAATTACAAATTTCAATTTACTACTCCCACATTCAAAAGTGAAGGGTTAATCCCTTGACATGTCCTGGGGATCATCTCATGAATTGTTACCTTATCGAGATGGTTTTGTTGATGAACTTATTATTCATCATGAGGATATCATAAACAAACAAATAGGTTTGGAGGAGATCCTTGAGAGTTTGAAACTATTTTAAGAAAAAAAAAATTCAGTGTGAGTCTTCATGACACTAGTAGCTAATTTTCATCTTGACCTACGTTAGATGTGTATTGAAATAAAACTTAGAGGAAATACTACTCCCTTCCCCTGAACTATAGCTAAATATCAAGCTCCCCCACATTTTTTTAAAAATTTCACTCCCTCCCCCCAAATGCAAAGATTCTATCTATCGTCCCTACCATTTAAAATGGTTGTTAAGTGAGCAATAATTATACCACTCTATGAACTAAAATCCATTTTCCCTCTTAATCGATCAAAACAACTTTCCCTCCCAGTTTTAATCGATGAAACCCCTTTTCATTTCATACTCCTTTGATCTCTTTCTTCATTGATTGGTTGAAACCTTTGATTTTGAAAGCCATCCAAAGCCCTCTCTCCTGCATCTCCTTCTTCACTGCAAGCCCTTCTCTCTGCAATGCGTTTTAGCTCAGCCTCTACAACCGAAACCCTCTCAAAGCCGTCTATTGGGATCGACGATTCTTTATGAGAATCTCTCTTCTGCTAGGATCGCCATTTCTCTCTAAGACATTTCCCTCAACAACCAGGTAATAGGTATCACATGCCTTCACCAAGCTTTGGGTTCACTCTACCAAAAAACTTTAAGCTTCCTCCCCCCCCCCCCCCCCCTTAAGTCCCTTCTTGAGAGTTGTTCTGTGATTATTTAACCATCTATGTTTTCTGAAATTTAGTGTTAGGAAATCTCTCCATGTATGGGAGAGTTTCAAATTCTATTTTTCATTTCTTTAGAAATCATTGTAGAGGTCATTGTAAGGCTTCATTGACATAACTTAGTTTCGTGTTTTGTTTTTCTTTCCTTCCTAATCTCCTTCTTTCCTGGACAGAACCAATTATCTTGTAGATGTTCAGACAAGGACACTTAGCTAGCTGAATTCATTCATCAAATAATTGATGACTTAAGCTTCCTATGGATACCCTGTTTTGAAAGTTTATTTTTGATCGATTTGGACACTGTCAAATAAGAGCATCTAATACATATATGTATTTTATAAAATAAGACAATGTTTATTACCTAACTTAGATTCTAAATTTGTAAAATTTTTGTTAATGTATATATTTGGCAGATAATGTCTAGTTCAAGTGTTGGTAGCAGCAACATTGATGCACTGAAGTACAAATGCGTAAGGTATAGATGTAATCGAAAAGTTGTCATTAGGATATTAGAGACAGTTGATAATCCAAACAGAATCTTTTATAGCTACCAGAATTGCATGTATGTAAATTCTTTTTTTAGTGTGATCCCATTAATGCACCATTAACTGAATTGTCAAGCAGAGAAGTACCGATAAACAAATCCACCCTCAAGTTGCAAGAGTTGCAAGGGGAGGTCCATGGCTTGTAAGAGGAGAACCGTGGCTTGCAAGTGGAGGTTTGTGAGTTGCGAGTGGAGTTTTGGGTTTTTCGAGAGGGGTTACAAGGGTTGCAATAGTAGATGTGCATTGAGAAGTTTAAATTTGATGGAATAAAGAAGTTAACAACATCAATGAAGCTCGTGTGCCGCTTTGTAGTAGTTTTCTTTGTTGGAGTACTTGTAATAATTTTTATGGGTAAAATAGTGTGACATCATGTTAGGCTTCAAAATTGATATACTTGAATTTATCTTTCATGAATGACAAGGGTTTATTCTAATAATAATATGCATATACAAAATTTTGACAGCAAATCATTACTATAGTTGACACTATCTTAGACTTGAAAAAATTTGGCAGCATTTCCTCACTATATTTGACTTTTCAAAAATGACTTGATAAGCATCATAGGAAACCATCCACATATAAAACATCCGTCTAACAGAAAAAAAAAGGTTGGCATAAACAACCACATCAACATATGTATCCAATACCGACATCAAATTTAATATCTCAAAAAAGATATAATCCATCCTACTTAATCTTTTAACCAGTTTCCAAAATAGAATACAAAGTTTGTGACCACAAATATGTCTATTGTCTTCATCATTCCATCTTCTCCTCATAGTCAATCCTTCGATGTAGTCCTTTTCTTCATTGCCTTTTTCATCTCTTCTCGTGCTTTCCTTTTCTCCTCTTTGGCTTTCAATTGTGCATTAGTCTTGAACTATATACTCACTTCAGTAGTAGTGGTGGAAACTTGTGACTTGATAATTATCTGTGAGGTGTTAATAATAGATTGGCTTCCGCATCTTTCCTTTCTCGGCACAAATAAGAATTAAAAATTCTTTTGTATATACTAATAGGAGATAATTATAAGTAATGGTAAATGTAATCTTAATACCTTTGCTCTTATTGTCTTCCTAACAGAAGCCTCCTTATTCACTAGAGGTCCTGTGCATGTCTTTACATTGTGCTATTACTATCTTCCTAAAAGATCTAATAGTGTTAGCCATGGAGGCTGATAGTATTAGATCTTTTCATGAACTCTCTATATGGTCCTTCATTCTGATCCCTCCTCTAATTTTATGTGGTCTATCCACCAAACTTTTTAATGGTGGAGGCTGAACAATCCCCATCAAGTTCTCTTCTTGCAACTCATCCAGACTAGGTAATGCATGAATAATATCATTGTATAATACCAAATATTTTGCCACACTTTAATAATCATCACAATACTTTTTCAAGCTTTCTCTCCTATATTTTATACAAGAGGCTACATGCTTACATGGAAGTCCTATATCATTCCATACTCTGCATCCACAAGTTTGTTTCTTTAAATTCAACTACATATCTGCCTTCTCTATCCGTGATTTCAAATTCATCTAATCCAGCAGTAAAAACCATGCACTCTCTAGCTTCAGTCGTTATGGCATCTAATTTATTTTTTGTCTTCGGTGTGACTCTTCCCTTGAAGTTACATCCCAACTGATATCTTTTTTGCATTTTGTCTATTAGTTGTTTCATAATCTCATCAATCAATGTCAGAATTGTCTTTCCCCTAAAAGGTGCAATCCATCGGTTAAAGGATTCTGTCATATTATTTATGATATGATTACTTTTGAATTTAAAATCAAAAGCATTTCTAGCCCACATCTGAGGAGGATTCCTACTTAGCCAATCGTAAGCCTCTTTCTTGTGGCTTTTCTATCACTCGATGCCTTCTCAAAGAAAAAGTGATTGGATGCTTTTGTCGCTCTCAAAAACTATTTTCTCAGTAATACACCTGGATGTTGTGAACTGAAATTTTGATACAAATGTCCACCACACCATCTATGATGACAGCCTGGGAATGTATTATAAATGGCATTACATAGACGTCAACATATGGTCTGGACCTTATCACTAGGCTTCTCCCTTCTTACATCATCTTCATTGTCAGATAAAGTCGCATTTTTTGCCTCAAGAACCACATCAGCATCACTCTCTTCTAAGTTATCTTTATCTTCACTGGGACATTTTCACTCCATATCACTATCACCATCGCTAATCATTTCAATCTGACCACTACCTTTGTCAGTAGCATAACTACTACCCGCATTGTTCCCAATATCAGACCCCCCACTCCCCTTATTACCATAATTAGTCTCACCTATGGCATTGTTGGTGGCATCACCACTGGATGCCCTAAAAGATGCTCAATCCCTTCTAACTAGATGCATTGCCCTAGTACCACCACAGATCTAGTCTTGTTGTATAACACTACCATATCCAGATGGACTTTGTTGAATAATAGTAGCAAAACCAACTTGAATTTTCTGGACATCATCCCCAAAGCCACTCTGACTTTAGTGTACAACACTATTTGGTCCACCCATGGTTTTATCCTCTCATACAACCAGTGCACCAGAGAAGGTATTGACTGTGTATATAAACGATGAATTGTCATCAACACAAAGATCATAAACATATAGGTTAATGTAGTCCACAACTTCATTCAAAGTAAACATCTCATACACACTTTCATCCTTTGTTCCCATCATAAGAATAGGATATGAGGGTACCAAACCTAATGGATTAAGGGAAACAAATCATTGTTTGGTTAAAATCTATTTTTGTATAGGTGAAAGCACTCTTATATTTGTCTTAGGAAGACGGAGATAGGCATTTTGAATTATTGGGAATAAGAATAATGTAAAGTGATCTGTTTGTTGCCCTCCAGGAGAGAATTACACGCATATCCATGGGATTGCTTTTCTAAATCTGATTGGTCATGCGTGTATTAAAAAAATAAAAAATTTATTATATTTTCCCAAAAGACCAAATAAGTCCATCTACCTCAGTTGGTAGAGCACAAGGCTCTTAACCTTGTGGTCGTGGGTTACGAGCCCCACAGTGGGCGAGATTACTACTTTTTTCGGATTTAGCTTGTTATTACTTAGGTTGAGGAAAAGTTTCTACGATGCCATTATCATTGTTTACATACAAAAAAATGGATTTCAGATCCTCAGCTTTACATTATGAATTTTTCAAAATATAAAAAACTTCACTTTTTGATTGGGGTTTAATTTTTAAATAAGGTTTCGTAGATTATAAATACCAAAAAATTGGGAATGAGAACTATGACCATGCTTCTTTGATCTGTTCAGAAATCATTTTTGGCAACTCATGTAAGTTTATCCAAATGGTTTGTATGTTTCATTCCATCTTTATTAATTTGCAAGTTGGATGTGCGGTCATCATGGTTTCAAGTTCCCTTACCTCCACTTTCAACAGTTGGATTGCTTACCACCAAGGCCTATGTGTTATGATTATGGGGGTACAAATATATAGCTTAGGGTTTGGAATGGCCTCACCCTTGCCTTGAAGAGATGCAATGTTAATCTTAACTTATTGGGTAGGGCTTTGGTCTTACCCTTTCCAATCACGGATGGGGAAATAAAATCTAAATCTATGGTATTTCAACTTATAGTTCCTTATAATTTGAATTTAAATATAACATTTGGATATTATTTTATTTATTTACAAAAATCATAATTTTATTACCAAAAGCCAGCACAGAAGAAACTCCGACTGAAAGGAAATTTACAAGGAAAGGAGGGGCTTTAAATAGCCAAGCCCAAAACACAAGATCTGACAACATAAGGAATGATCTTCCATATATTTTTGAACATCTTGGCAAGAGGATAAAAATCATTTTCATGGTAGCTAATTTATCTCAATGGTCCACTATTTTGAAACATATGGGACGATGATATTGCCATTCTAACCATTGGATGGATAGATCTAGAATTGGATTAGTCACAAGTCGTATTCAAAACCTAATGCAATCAAATACACTCCCTCTGTTGGCATGGATCCTCATATTTTTCACCCATTTCTGCATGCCAATGTATCCTTGTATACAACTTTATTTTACCAATTGCAAACCCTTGAAATGTAAGTAAAGGACTTTGGGGTGACTCTACCTGTCTACAAAATTTAAGCCACAATCTTGGATTGGATTGGCTCAAAATATCTTTGCCCTTTTGTGAGGGTAGTGGCCGGAGATGGATCCCTGCCCTCTCTCCTCTCTCTCCCTTCATCTTTATGTGAGGGGGAGAGGGGTTCGAGTCATGTGTCCTTCGCTTGTGAGCCCTGCACCATCGTATCGTCGCTTGGAGATACGTAGAGGCCTATTTCGCAAGAGTGTAAAATTCATCATTTGATGGGAGTTTTGATGATGGTCTAATTTAGCGATCGGGATCATGCAAATAGGTTTAGAGTCGCCACCTAGGGTTATGGGCCTAGGACCTGGGGGTGGGCCAAATTCCTAAGAAAAGGGCCTGAAAGTTGGTTTGGTTCAGAGATTTAGGGTCAGTGTCAGGTTACAGAGTTGGGAAGGTGTTAAGCACCCAATCTGTCCGGTTCAACCGGTCTTCTTGCTAGATGCTTTGAGAACGAACATTTTCCATAATTATTACTATTCCACATGAATGGCTAAGTTATCACACATATATACATTAATTGAAATCAAACTATTATATCAACTAAAACAAGGCTTATTAGATATCTATATTATGTTTAAATGAGGAGAGAGATTATACTTGAATTTGACTCCCATTTCAGGTCAAGAGGGGTGGGCCCCTGATTGGTACCGGCTCGGACTGTTTTTCAGATTCTCTTGGCTCAAGGGAAGATGGTCTTGACCTTCAACTTCCTTTCTTGAGAGATTCTGATTGTGATGGTATTTAGACAGAGTTCTGACTAGGAATGATCGCTTTCGGATTTGGATTTGGACAGAGCTTCGGCTAGGGAAAGCTTTTTCTGGCTTTGGATTCGGATAGAGCTTCGATTAGGGAAGGCTATTTTTGGGCTTGGGATGAGGTGGCACTCCAGCAGAGCTTCCACTGGGGATAGGCTAAGGGAGTGCTAAGCTGAGGTGGTGCTTCGGCAGAGCTTTCGCTGGGAATGACTATTCCTGAAAAGATTCTAGGGACACTCGGATAGAGGTTCTGCTAGGAAAGGCTATTTTTGGGCTTGGGATGAGGTGGCACTCCAATAAAGCTTCCCGCTGGGGATAGGTTAAGGGAGTGCTAGGCTGAGATGGCACTTCGGCAGAGCTTCCGCTGGGAATGGCTATTCCTAAAAAGATTCTAGGGACACTCGGACAGAGATTCGGCTAGGAAAGGCTATTTCTAAAAAAAATGGGCTGACCTAAAAATGGATTGAAGACTTCTAAAGTCCTGAAGAACACTTTAAAGATCCGAACAGAGTTTCATATATTAACAAAGACATCTTCATAGACCCGAAGAACCTCATAAAGGGGGGGTTTCTATCTAAAAAATGCTCAAGAATGCTCAAGAATGCTCAAGAACACTCAAGAACACTCAAGGGAGGTGGCTCAAGAACTTACTATTTTTGGCTAAAAACTGGATCTATCTAAGAATTTGGATTGAAGATCTTCAAGATCCTAAAGAACACTTCAAAGATCCGAATGAGTTTTCGGATCTTGACGAGGATCGCTCCCAAGATCAAAAGAAAATTAAGAGGGGAGAGGAGAGAAAAATTTCACTCTGAAATGGATTCAAGTGTCTGTTGGTGTGCTTTTTCTAAGGGAGGAGGGCTAATTATAGTTTTTTTCAACCAAGCAGGAGAGGGGGAATCCCTTTATCCAGTGGACAAAAGGGAGACTCTTGGCTAAAGTAAAGAGATAGGATTTTTGTCCAATGGGTAAAAGCAAGGGTTGAAGGAAAAATGGGTGGGGAGGGCTTTTGTTCAATGGGTAAAGGGCGGTTTTTAGAAAAAAAAAAGGGAGGAGAGAAAAATTTTAGCTTGAAAAAAGGTGATTTTCATAAAAATAGGAGGAGAGAGAAAGTTTTACCAGAAAAGGTAGTTTTCAGAAAAGCGGGAGGGGAGAGAAAATTTAGTTAAAAAGGTAATTTTTAAAAAACCGAGAGGAGAGAGAAATTTTAGAAAAGGCAGTTTTTGAAAAAGTGGGAGGAGAGAGAAAGTTTTGTCAAAAAATCTAGTTTTTGAGAAAGAGGGAGGAGAGAGAAAGTTTTGCCAAAAAAGGTAATTTTCAGAAAACCGGTAGAAGAGAGAAGGTTTTTCCAAAAAAGATAGTTTTTGAAAAAGTGGGAGAGAGAAGGTTTTGTCAGAAAAGACAGTTTTTGAAAAAGCGAGAGGAGAGAGAAGGTTTTGCTGGAAAAGGTAGTTTTCAAAAAGCTGGAGGAAAGAGAAGGTTTTGCCAAAAAAGACAGTTTTCAAAAAAGCGAGAGGAGGGAGAAGGCTTTATCAAGGGTTTGGGTGATGTGCACGGTGTGCGGGCCATGTGCACAGTGTGCGGGCCATGTGTGCAATGTGTGTGGGCCCACGCACAGTGGGCCAATGCATAGCATGCAATAGACTTGCACACAACGTGCGACAGGGCCGTGCACAGTGTGCGATAGCCCATGCACAGGTGTGCGGCCAAGCTAGGTTTGGTTGGGCTGGTTAGCTTGGCTTGGATGGCTGGCTGGCTGGCTTAGCTGGGCCGACTGGCTGGGTGGCCGGTGTGAGCGACATACGCACGAAAAAAATGTGATTTTTTGGGAATGATTGCCAAAGATCCGTTGGTCCGATTTTGGCATACCATATATCATCGGATTTGTATTTCTAAGCACTATCCATCTGTATGGTCATCTTGACTGGATTCCTTCATATATAAAAAGTCAAAATTGGACCCCTTCCCTCCCGCGTGGGGATTTCTAGGGTTTCAGACCCGGGAGTGTTTCGGGGCTATCTAGGTTGGTAGGGGATGAATATTAGGGTGTTTGGGTCAGGTGATGGATTTTTTTAGGTTTCCAATGGGACTGACCGTGTGCACGACATATGTGCCAGAAGGCATGATTTTCTGAGGATGATTACTGGAGATCCATCGATCCAATTTTGGCATACCATATATAATCGAAATCGTATTTCTGAGAACTATCCATATGTATGGTCATCTTGACTAGATTTCATATATGAAAAGTAAAAATTAGACCTTCCTCTCTCCAGCACAGGGATTTCCAGGGTTTTAGGTAGGGGAATGTTTCCATCAACATCTCTATAGGTTGGAAGTCAGAAGTTGCATTCAAGATCTATATTTCATCATAGCCAAAGGAGGGTGACAAAATTGGGTGTTTACAGAATGCCCATCTCTGGCCTATGCCAATGACCAAAGGGCAAAGAAAAGAACGTCCACATTTTGTCACCTGGAGAATGTACTGCCATCATCTTGCTCAATTATGACGGAGTTGAAAAAATACAACAGATAATATTTCTTACCTACTTTGAAGTTGAGGACTTACCTGGGCTACCAATTGGGGGAAAGAACTGCTCTTCCAATCCTACAAAAAATTTAGTACTTTGATCCCAATTCTTCCTTAGCTGGGCTTCACATGTGCCAGTTCAGGGAATTTGGTCTTCCAGGCCAGGTCTTTCGAGCCAATCTAGACTATCTGGGACCAAAGGTTACAAGAAAGAAATTCGTTGTTCTTCTAATCTTGCAATAAATAAAAAACATTTGATCTTTTAGTTTTCCTTAGTTGGGCTTCACATGTGCTAGGTCAAGGAATTTGGTCTTCCAAGCGAGTTCTTTTGAACCGGGCTGGGCTATCTGGTCTTCCAGGAGGGTTCTTTCGAACCGGGTTGGGCTATCTGGTCTTTCAGGTAGGTTCTTTCAAACTGAGTTGGGCTATCTGAGACTGGGTCAATGAGATTGGACCATCTGGGGCTGGGTCAATGCAATTGGGCCGCCTGGGGCCGGGTCAATCATGTTTTTTTCTTGATTTTTCCTTGATTCTTGATTTTGGGTTCAGAATTTGATTTTTGATTTTGATTCTTGATTTTGATTTGGAATCTTTTGATTCTTGATGCTTGGTTAGGAATCTTATATTTTTTTTTTGCTCCACTTGTTTGTTCATTATTTTATTTCAACATCTCTATGAAAAACTTACTTTTGGCACAAAAGAAAATCCTTCTTACTCTTTTTTTTGTTTTTTGTTTGCTTGCAATGCTTAGGTACAATCAATTCCATAACTCAAATCATAATTAGAATAATCAAGATGACATGAAAATCCACATACTTCCTTATTCTATTACTAAGTGAATTACATGAAAAGGGGGACAACTTTACTGCCACAGATGGGATAGGTGAATAACAAGGTGAGGAGACAATTCTTGAGGTGGGTGAAAGTTCACTAACTCTTCTGGGTCGATCTCCTCGATCCCGTATTGTCGGATGACATATATAGGCAAATAAAAGGACGTGTGAGTCAATCCCATCAGTCTAACATAGTTGTGGCCAGGGGTCTTCATCAGAAAATCTTCTTGCGGCTTCCGTGGGCACCTCCATTCAATATTCTGCATAGTCCTTTCCTACAAGTACTTCTTCCAATCGATGATAAGGTCGAATTCTGGAACTTCTCTCTTATCCCAATAACAAAAAACTCCAAGTGGGTTTCCTCTTAATGGTATGGTGAGCTTTAGTTTCTCAAGGGGCCAAATCTGAAAAATAACAAGACTCCCCTGATCATGGTCTAGTTTGAATTTATGGCCATAGCTCATGTCGTCAAATCCCTTGAACGTTTCTGCAAGAACCGTAGGGACGATGTCACCTCCCTTCTTCAACTATTTTACTAGCTCAATCAGAACAGATGGTGCACCATGCCCGGGAGTGTGGAGAACAAAACTAGCTATCATGCCAAGTAAATAAGCATCCAGGGATTACTACTGATGGATTCCTCCCATTGGCAGATATTGGATGAAGATCGGAGCCACCTTCAGAATGTCGATCTTCCCATACCTAACAAACTGTTTTACTTCTTCTTCTTTCTATCCAAAGAAATCCTGAATTTCCTCTAAGCAATCCTTCCTCAAAGAGGGTTGGAACAAACTGCATTTAGGTGGAGATAGCATACAAACCTGAAATTCTTCAAAAGTTGGGTAAATCTCCGCTAATCTAAACCGAAATACATGTAGGTTGGCATCCCAGTGTTGAGGCACCTGTCGGAGTAATTGGTGATGTAGCTTCACACATCCAAATTGGCCAAGAAATAACACATTTATGGATTCCAGCATTCCTGGTGCCCTCATATTTATGTCCAAGGTCCATTTCCTCAACGTCTTATCCAACGAGCCCATGAATTTTCATGAAACCAATACAAACAACGAGATATGATGATTTATCAAAGCATTACCCATTAGCTAATGATTCAAACAAGCCTTTACCAATATTGCATCAAGCTCTTGTTTTTTTCTTTTGACTTTGACTGATCAGGGGTGGTAAATAAAATGGCCTTGATAAACTGGTGCCGGATGGCGATTTTCTTTTTAGGGATAGAATCCTAGATAAGAATGGACGGACCATGGGTGAATGACAGATACCTAATGGCCTTTCATGCCAAATGACAATTCTTGGGGGATAGAATCCTGGGTAAGAAGTGATGGACCAATGGGTGGTTAACAGAAGCCTAATGGCCTTTCATGCCAAATGGCAATTCTTAGGGGATACAAACTATGATGATCTTTTAAGATACTTTGATTATTAATCAAGGAACTGATTTATTGCCTTAGATGGTTGAGACTGCACTTGCACATGTCAAGTTGCCTATATATCCCTTGAAAGGAGTCAGGTCTGACGTAGTTCAGGCTAGTTACTCTTTTAGACATAATATTTCTTAAGTTGATCCATGTTAACTAGTCTGGGAATTTCTTCGCCATTGTGGTCTCTGAGTTTCACAGGTTTGCCTGGTAGAATTTCTTTGACAGTGAATAGGCCACTCCAGTTGGGCCTAAATTTTCCTCTTGGGTCATGAATTGGGGCTCTTGGTTCTCGAAGAACAAGTTCTCCCACCTCTATGTGGCGGGGCTTCACATTTTTGTTAAAGGCCCTGGCCATTCTCAGTTGATACTTCTTTAGATTATCCATGGCCTTCATGTGCCTTTCATCAAGAAAATTGAGCTCATCATGTCTGGCCTTCACCCACTCTCCTTTAGGTAGCTGACTATCAAGAAGTACCCTTAGGGATGGTACCAGGATTTCCATGGATAGAACTGACTCAATCCCATATACCAAAGAGAAAGGGGTTACCCCTGTCAAAGATCGTACAGATGTCCGGTATGCCTATAAGGTAAGGGGTAACTTATCAGCCCAATCCTTGTGTGTTTCTGCCTTTTTTTGTAGAATGACCTTGATATTCTTGTTAGCTGCTTCTACTGCCCCATTGTTCTGTGACCTGTAAGTGGTACAACAATGCCTTATGATACCAAATTTTGTGTAGATTTTGTCAGTTTTGCCCCAGAAATGGGATCCCTATTTTGATATCAATTCTTGAGGTATTTCATATCGAGAAATGATATTTTCTTAGATGAACTTGGCCACCTTAGTAGATGTGAGGACTGCATAGGACTAAGCTTCTATCCACTTGGTGAAATAATCAATGGCTACCAAGATGAACTCGTGGTCGTTAGATGCTTTAGGGTTGACCTTTCCATTGATATCAATGCCCCAAGTGGATGATGGCCAAGGTGAACTGAGAGAATGCAACTCTATTGGTGGGATATGTATGTTGTTAACAAAAATCTAACACTTGTGGCATTTCTTGACGAAGTCCACACAATCTGCTTCCATGGTGTTCCAGTAATATCCTAGCCTGAGGATCTTCTTAGATAACATCTTGGCATTCATATGAGGTCCATAAAGACCTTGATGAATTTCATCCATGATGGTTGTAGCTTGTTCCTCATTTACATACAATAACTGTATTCCGTCATAGGACTGCTTGTATAACAGATCCTCTTGGAGAATAAAATGGGTGGCATATCTTCTCATAAACTTCTCTCTTTCAGTTGCTTCAACTGGATACTTCCTTTCTCTAATGAAATCCACTATGTAAGCGAACCAAGACCAACCATCTACAGTGAGAGATTTCATCGAATTCTGATAAATGGGTCTGCTTCTTTGTTCTACCAAGAATGGTCGGACTCTAGCTATAGGGTTGCACTCTACCATAGAAGCTAAGGTTGCAAGGGCATCAGCAAACCTATTATTATCTCTCTGGAAGTATTCGAATGAAATCTTCTCAAAGTGTTCAATCACCTCTTCCAGATGCTCTTGATATGGCTTTAGCTTCTCATCTCTAGTTTTTCACTTTCCTTATGCTTGACATATGACAATGGATGAATCTCCATAAACCTTGATCCTTTTAACCCCAATGGTCAGGGCCGTTTCTAGTCCCAAAGCACAAGCTTCATACTCAGCAATGTTGTTGGTACATGGGAAGTCAAGGCAGAATGACGAAGATAAATAAAGACCGTCAGGAGTGAAAAAAAATATTCCTGCACCACATCCCTTCTGATTGGCTGCTCCATCAAAGAATAACTACCATTTATTAACTCTATCTTCTTCCTCTACCGCTGTTATTCCTTTATCAAGAAAGGCATCATCCAAAGACCTTCCATCTTCTGTGGGGTAAGCAGCCAAATGATCGGCTATGGCTTGCCCCTTGATAGATTTCTGAGTAACATAGGTGATGTCAAACTCTGATAGAAAAAGCAACCAATGGACCATCCTTCTTGTTAAGGCCAATTTCTCGAAGAGATATTTAATGGCATCCATCTTTGAGATTAAATGCATCGGATAGGAAACCATGTAGTGTCATAGCCTTTTAGTTGCCCAAACCAATGCAGCACAAGTTCTTTCCAAAGATGTATACCGGGTCTTATATTCCAGAAACTTTTTGTTAAGGTAATATATGGCATGCTCTACCCCCTTTTCTATTTCCTTCTGTGCTAGCAAAGAGCCCATAGAATATTCTCCCACGAACAGGTACAACAAAAGTGGTGCTCCTTCCACCAGCGGTGTCAATTCTGGTGGATTTATTAGGTACTCCTTGATCTTGTCAAAGGCTTGTTGGCATTAGTCATTCCATTCCATGGGCTGATCCTTCTTCAGCAGCTTGAAAATTGGATCACAGATTGCAGTCAACTGAGCTATGAATTTGCTAATATATTGGATATGACCTAGAAATCCTCATATTTGCCTCTCAGTCCGAGGCGTGGAAATTTTCTGAATTGCCTTGATCTTGATAGGGTTGATTGACTTCAATGCCTCTTTCACTCACCAAGAAGGCTAACAACTTTCCCACCGTTGCCCTGAATACGCACTTCTGAGAGTCTAACTGCAGCTGATATTTCTTGATTCTTTTGAAGAATCATCTTAGTGCGGGAATATGCCCCTGCCAATCTTTTGACTTTATTATCATGTCGTCCACATAAACTTCCACAACTTTGTTCATCATGTCATGCAATATGGCCGTGGCTATGCTTTGATAGGTTGCCTTGGCATTCTTCAGTCCAAAAGGCATTACCTTATAACAATAGGTTCCCCATAGAGTGGTGAAGGTTGTTTTCTCATGATCTTCTGGGTGCATGCTTGTTTGTCTGTATCCTGAGAATCCATCCATGAATGATAACTAAGCATGCCCTGCCGTATTATCCACTAATACATTAATGTGAGGTAATGGGAAATCATCTTTAGGGCTTACTTTGTTAAGATCTCGGTAGTCTATGCACATTCGTACCTTTCTATCTTTCTTCGGCACTGGTACAATATTGGCCAACCATTGGGGGTACTTCACCACTTGTAAGAAACTCGCATTCCATTATCTCACAACTTCTTCTCTGATCTTCTCACTCCATTCTGGATGTATTCTTCGGAGCTTTTGTTTTACTGACTTTGCCCTAGGGTAAGTTGACAATCGATGCTGCACAATGTGGGGTTCGATACCAAGCATATCCTCGTAAGACCAAGCAAAGACCTCAGTGAATTCCTTCAGAAGATTACTCATCCGTTCTGCTTCTGTGTCATCAAGGGTAGTGCCAATTTTTACCTCTTGAAGACATTGGCCGGTTCCTAGAATAATAACCCGAGTATTCTCATGGATGGGTTGGGCTTTCTTTGGTTTGCAGTGTTTTATTAATTCTTGATATTTATTAAGATCATCATCGAAAAAAGGAAGCAAGTCATACTCAAAATCAGAAATTTCATTCATGAAAGAAGGAGTAATAGACTCATCATATAAGAACTCTGGACTCTTCTCAAAAGGGGAGATTGACACAGAATCACAAACAACAGATTCAACTACAGACTCGATAACTAGCTTGATGCTTTTGCTATGGGTAATTAGTCTAGTTGACTCAATAGCATGAGCAAACTTTAAGTTTTCTCCCATGTTTGTCCAGTTCAAAAGTGGTTTAGTGGCTTGATGGATGAGGAGATGTGACAAAGGGTCTTCTTCACCTTATGAGAAAATTGTTGCTATTTCTTTGGTGGCATCATGGTTCCTTTGGACAGGCGCCTACTTCTTCATGAATACCAGCTGATCAATCTCGTGCTCTCGGAAGCCAAACTTTCTGAGGGGTGAAGATCGATGGAGACTACTCAATCCTTTTTTTATGAAGTTAATCTTTTCGAGCTTGTTGAGGGATGCCATCCCAGTACCTCGGTCACATCTTTGATCACCTTCACAAGCCTTCCCATTGCAATTGGTTCGGGCACAGTACATACAAACCATCATCCTCTGTGCTCTCCTCTACTTTTCATACACACTTCTTCCTCTGAAAGGATGGGGCTTGAGCTCATGCAACTCTTGGGCTCTTGGCTCTTGTAGGAGAGAGCAAATGAAACTTTTCAAATCAATGGGAAGCTGCAGATTCCATGTGAGCCTTATCTTCTTCTCCCATTCTCTCTTCATGAGAACTCGAGGACTAGGTGTCTCCTTTGACTGGAACAATGTTGTAGGATCATCAGAGGAAGACCCAATCTAAATCAGTGCAATTTCTTCTATCCCAGTGATGCCACTATCTTGGTTACCTTCTTTGACTAGCATTTTCTGTTGTTCCACTTCATGAATCACTCAATCGAACTCGTATTGGAAGAAAATTTCAAGTCCTGGTTGCATCTTGGCAGCGGTTTCATCAAACCATGGCTCTACATTCCCATAAAAGGGGAAATCCTCTCTTTCTTCACAAAGTATCCATTGAGATTAGGGTAGTAAGTGATAGAGATCTTCCTAGTCATCCTTAGCACTTTCTGCCCTTTGACAGTTGGAGGAGTGTACACGAGACCATTTTTTTCTTTGTTCACTGCCAAACTAGACTGCTTTAGTACTCCTTGGTGATATTTTCCCAGTCCCATGCCAGGAAAATACTGCAAGTTCTTCATCATCTGATTCACTGGCAGACTCCAGATGGCTTCATAGTTAGCCGGTATTTTCTCCTTTGGAGCTTCTTTGGCAATGGTTGTGCAAGTGGTGTCTATTTCAAAGCCACTTAGTTGGACTTCCTGGTCTTGTTCTTCACCATTTTCAATGTTGGCCAAAGTATTAACCATGTCAGGATCTCCGGCCACTAAGACCACCTTCCCCTCATGAATGAACTTCATTTTTTTATAAAGACTAGAGGACACCACCTTCGCAGGATGCAACCAAGGCCTTCCCAAGAGCATTTTAAAAACTGTCGGTATATCAATGACTTGGAAATCAAAATCAAAATTCACCGGGCCAATCTTTACAGAAAGGGTAATAATGCCAAAGATCTTCCTCTTGGTATTACCATATGCCCTTATGGTTTGGGTGGTTGGCCTCATTTCTTCCAAGTTGACACCGATACTCTTTACTGATCTCAATGGGAACACATTTAAAGCAAACCCATTGTCAATAAGAACCTAGGAAACCACTTTGTCAAGAATTCAACTGTAATGTGGAGAGCCCGATTGTGTTGGGCTTTCTTAGGAAGCTCAAAGTTCGAGAACATCAGAGACTACACTTCATATGTTGCTCCCACTATATGTGCGAGGTGCATTGGATTTATCTCGATCGACACTTGAACATTAGCAAGAGACCTCAAGACTACTTCACGGTGCGAAGGGGATGCCATCAACAATCCCCAAATGGAGATGTTTGCCTGAGATTTCTTAAGTTGAGCCAAGACTGGGTTCTTTGGCTCTTTCTTTAGGCTGCTAGTTTCGGCCTCATTAGCCCTTGGCTGCTCTACTGCTAAAGCCTTGCCCTTGTAGTCTTTCCCACTTCCAGTTTCCATCACATTGATTGGTTTTTTCACAATAATCTCTGTGGGATAACTATCTTCATCATTACTGTCGATTAGGGTAATTATCCCCACTATAGAATCATCTTCTTCTGATTCTCCTTCCCTGCTTGGGGTGGGAAGTCGAGGACCTCCACAAATATCTATCGCCCTAGTTCGTAGCTTCTTGACTGCATTAGAAAGCTATTGGAATGTAGCGTCTACCACCTCTGCGATTGTATCATCTGGTCCTATTTTCTCCAGATCATCCAATTACTCCCAGTAGTAAAGATCACTGACGGTTACTTCCCCTAAGATTTTGTCAATTTCTTCTATCCTTTCTTGCATTCTCAATGTGTTGGAATACACTTCACATAGTTTTTCTTCCAACTTAAATGTGGAGTATTGTTCGTCCATATAAACTTACGTCGGCTCTCCAGATTCCCCCTCATTCTCTAAATCTGATGTAGAATCATCTCCCTCCATGCATAAGGAAGGGTAAATGCTACCTGTTGGATCAGCTATTAGGTCATCATTGCCAATGGCATAGATTGAGAAACATGTCGGATGTTCTGGTGAGTAATATTCTGACTCATCATCATAATCATTGTACCAAGGCCCTTGGTAGTCATCCCAGTCTAGACACCCATCATCTTTAGAGTCATCTCCATCCTTCTCATCTTTATTTTTTCCTCATCATCATTATCCTCATTCTCTTCTTTGCTGATTTCACTCCCACTTGATTCTTCATCAGATTCCTCAGGACCATCAAATTCTTTGGCATCCAAACGCTCATAGTATTCAGAGCATACGGACTGGAAGATTTCGATAGGGTTGGTCCTATCATTGCTGGCTCAAAGTTGGACTAATCCTGACTCATCATCCTTTGTGTCACATCCTATGTGGATTAAGGAAGTGTATTCTTTGATCTGCTCCCCTATGGCCAATGTGGTTACTGCTCTGAGAAGATTAGATGTAATCTCTTCAATTACCTCTGGATTGTCTTCTGAAGTTATAATAGGCTGAATTAGAGAAGTGAGATCACACTCCTGGTCTTCCCCCAATGCTTATACTGACCCTGTTGATGAAGTCATCTTTGGGGAATCTGGTAGTGCAAGCATATCCTTCCAACCGTACCTGTCTGTCTGTCCTTCTTTTGGGTTATACACCGAACCTTGAGAATGGGATTGGTATGAGGGTGATGAGGGATATGAAGTGGGATGCTATGAAGATGATGTAATGTGAGATGTAGGATATAAAGATTGGGGGTGATAGGATGAAGAGGTTCTTCCACTTTGATGGTGGGGGAAAGTTTGATGATATGGCGGAGGCTAATAATATGGCGGATGCTGATAATGTGGTGGAGGCTGGTAATGCAGTGCGGTGGATTTTTCTGATCAGGACGGATTGTCACACCCCACTCCCAACAGACCCAATTTACCACTAGGAATACCAGCGGTGTGACTAAGACACATACCTATCTCACAACCTACCAGGATCTCTAATAGCAATACCTTAACATTTTCACAATCTCACATCATAAACCAGTATAAGTAGCAAAATCAAAGTATAGTAGCGGAATTTATAAATAAATGGGGAAACATCTAATGGTATATATAATAGTCATGGTTTTAAGTATCGGTGCGTATGGTGCCGTATCGGCCGATACGTATCCGTATCGGTAGGCATCGGCACGATACATAACGATACGCTATAGGGAATTTTGGGCCTCTTTTTGTGTATCGGCATATCGTACGTATCGTATCGTGCCATACCATATCAGTATCGATACGTACAATACTCTATGATACGAACTTTTGAAATCTAAAAATTCCTAAGAGTATCGGTACGTATCGAAAGTATCGTGCAGTATCAAGCCATATCGTACTGTATCGGTACGATACAGCTACTTAAGTGTGAATTTTTTGTTGTTTGAAACAAACACTTCACACTCTCACAAACAGTTTTCTAGATTTTTTATATGTTATGTAAAAACAAGTGTTCTACAACTTCCATGGAAATTTTTGATATTTCTCAAAAAAATATATTTTTTTTATTTTTTTATTCCGAAATTAATTTAAAAAAAAAAAAAAGAAAAATCCCCCAAAATTTATTTTTTTTTAGAAAATTTAGTTTATTCAACTCTTAAAAATAATGTCATAACTTATAATTACTAAATACATGATTTCAAATAAAACCCACATTTTTTCCCCTAAAAAGTGAGTGTTTCAATTTTTTTTTTATTTCTCAGATCTACTCAAATATATTGGTCCACACTTTGTTGATTTTTTATATGTTCTTTAAAAACATTTAATCTACAACTTCTATAAAAAAAATTTAATTTTTTTACAATGAGTGGGAGACCCACTACCATAAATATTTCGACTGGGGTAAATATTGTGCCTATATTTGACAAGTGCAGAATATCATCGTAGTTGCTCCTATTGAAGAAGAAGGTCCTAGCCAAGGAATTGAACCACCACGACACTCTTCACGGCACTCATCATAGTGGCAATGGCAATGGCAATGAGGAAAGAAAAGACTGTAAGAAACTCAAACCTCATCATTTTGAACATTTCCAAAACAATATATTTGTCTATCAAGACGATACCCTCTACTTAAGAATTTATGCATTCTACATGTTATGTATAGCTTTTTTTAACTATTTTTTTATGCAAAAGTGTATAAAAATGTGTTCCCTATCTATTTATGTTCGTATCTTTAGCGTATCTTAGCGTATCTCCGATACGATACGATGCCCTCCGATACGTATCTTAATTTTGACCGACCAATACGGCGATCGATACCGATACTTTAATCCTTGATAATAGCAATAACCGAGTTATTCTGTTACACTCATCCATGACATATACTATAATCTCAAGAAAATATACAATCCACAACTATATCCAAAAGTATCAAAAGAGGATGTACAATCTCACGATGCGTCATAATCACAGTGATCACATGCACGGTCCTGATTGTGCTCCTCTGCTTCTAGCATCCACCAGTCGTTCACACCATACTCAGACCCAGAAGATACTGGATCACCCACCATCGGCACCGCGGTACCTGCATTATCATCTAAAAAGGGGTGTATACGTGGGGTGAGCTTTTCAACTCGCTCAGTGAGGGGTGGGGTCATGCACATCCAAGCAAGTTAATAGTAGCAATATTTATGATGCATGATTAAGAAAATTAAACACATAGTCCATGATGCTCATGATGCAGTTCATTTATTTATTAGCCACCTAACAATACAAACTAAGTCTGGTGAATGCTACTATGGCACATTAGGTTGTATCTCTCGTCTCAAAAACAACATCGACTATGCAGAAATACAAGCCCTAGCTGTGATTATAAGCCTGCCGGTCCTCGTATGCATCCATGGGTCACCTGACAAACCCCTGATAAGCCCCTCCTGGCAGTCATGGCACCTTGTAAATACTTCTTCAAATCCTTCAAGATCAACACATAAATCATCTATTAAACCTTAGATTCATCATTTCAAAGGGGATTTACAAGATCTCGAGAAACCCTACCCAAATCAAGGGTTTTACTTGGGTATGATGAACATTTAAGGAACCCAACCTTTTCTCACCTCTAAACATAGGTCTAGTGTTGGAGATCACTCTTCCGGTGTCGAAATGGGAAGATCAAGCCTCGGCGCCGTTGACATCCATTTCTTCCTCTTCCTTCTCTTCTTCTCTTCTTTCCTTTCTTTTCTCTCTCCTCTTTACTCTTCTCACCAACGTCCGAGTGTCATAAATGAGGAAGAAAAAGAAAATAAATGCTATATATATACTTCTTAAAATAACTAAGTTCACATGTGTGGGTCACTCAGGTGGGTGGATGCGCCCAAATGTCCGCCCACCTGAGGGCCAAAACTTGAGATTTTAACAGAATTCGGCCCTCAGCACGAATCTCACTCTTGGCATACGATGTAATATACGTATGCACCTTAATATACGGCTACATACCTGCTTTATCCGTACATGGCCTTATGATACGTGCATGTACACGGCTTGGGTACACCCGTCTCTTCTGGCACTGGCTCAGACTTGTCGGGCCAGCTGGTGTTTAAGGTTACCCTTGCCACCATAGTCCATAAGGAACCCGCTCTAATTCTCTCCAATTCGGGTCCTGCATGGTTAAACCGGGTCAACCGTGTAATCAGACCGGGTTTAAGAAGTAGGGTATTACATTTACCCCCCCCCGTTCTGAAAAATTTCATCCTCGAAATTACGTACCTGGTTGATCAAAAAGATGAGGGTACTTGGCTTGCATTTCATCCTCTTTCTCCCAAGATGCTTCTTCAAGTGAATGATTAGCCCATCGCACCTTTACATAGGAAATGGAGCGGTTGCGAAGGGTCTTCACCTTTCAGTCCAAAATTTTAGTTGACTGCTCTGTATAAGTAATGTCAGCTTCTAGGTATTCTGGTTCCACGGGTAATACATGAGAGGGATCATAAATATATCACTTTAGCATGGATACATGAAATACGTTATGAACATCCCTGAGCGAAGGTGGCAGAGCAAGCATGTAGGCTACTGAGCCAACCCGGGCTAAGATCTCAAATGGTCCAATGTATCTTAGGCTCAACTTCCCCTTTCTGTGAAACCTTTGCAACCCTTTAGTAGGAGAGATCTTGAGAAATACCTTTTCTCCTGACTGAAATTCGATGTCTTTTCTGCGGATGTCTGCATAGCTCTTTTGACGAGACTGAGCTGCTTTAATCCGTTCTCGAATAACGTCACCTTGTCACAAGTCATCTGTATCATTTCAGGTCCTAACATTCGACGTTCACCTACCTCATCCCAATACAAAGGAGTTCTGCACTTCCTGCCATATAACGCCTCATACGGAGCCATTCCAATTGTAGCTTGGTAATTGTTGTTATAGGCAAACTCCATAAGGGGTATGTATTCTTCCCAACTACCACACATTTCCATTGTACATACCCTGAGCATGACTTCTAATATCTGTATGGTTCGCTCCGACTGACCATCAGTCTGTGGGTGGAAAGCAGTACTCAAATTCAATGTGATCCCAAGGCATGCTAGAAGCTTTTTCAAAATCTGGAAGTGAACCTCGGGTCCCTATCTGATACAATGCTCATTGGCACTCCGTGTAAGCGCACTATGTTGTCCATGTAAAGTTGTGCTAGTTTGGCCATAGAGAACTTGGTCTTGATGGGAATGAAATGAACAGTCTTTGTAAGCCGATCAACGATCACCCATATCGTGTCCATCTCCTTAGGTGTACAGGGTAGTCCGGTGACGAAATCCATTGTAATCCTTTCCCACTTCCCTTAGGTGTACATTGTCGGGATGCATATGCTATCACCCTTTCCGCGTTGCATGAGAACACAACCCAACCCAACTTTGGAAGCATCAGTGTAGACTGTCATTCCACCTGTGCCTTCAAGGATGGTCAACACAGGGGCTGACACCAACCTCTTCTTCAATTCCTAGAAACTCTTCACACATTCCTCTACCCAGTCGAATTTCACACCCTTTTTGGTCAATTTAGTCATTGGCGCTAAGATTCGAGCAAAATTTTCAATGAAGCGTCGGTAATATCTAGCCAAACCCAAGAAGCTTCTAATTTCAGTGACGTTCTTGGGGCTTTCCCATTCTACTACTACTTTCACCTTATCCAGATCCACCTCGATTCCGGCCTTAGACACTACGTGCCCCAAGAATCCAACTTGCTCAAGCCAAAATTCACATTTGCTATATTTGGCAAACAATCGTTGTTCTCTCAACCTCTGTAACACCATTCGCAAATGTTGGGTGTGCTCCTCTTCTGTCTTGGAGTAGATCAAGATGTCATCAATAAAAATAATTACCCATTTATCGAGAACATCGTGAAATACTCTATTCATTAAATCCATGAATGTTGTCGGTGCATTGGTTAACCAAAAAGATAACACTAGGAACTTATAGTGACCATACCGAGTCCTAAATGTTGTCTTGGGTATGTCGCTGCTCTTTATCTTGAGTTGATAATAGCCTGATCGAAGGTTTATCTTTGAAAATACTTTGGCACCCTGCAACTGGTCAAATAAATCATCAATGCGTGGCAACAGATACCGGTTCTTAATGGTTAGCTTATTTAATTCCCGATAATCGATGCACATACGCAAGCTGCCATCTTTCTTCTTGACAAACAACACTGGGGCACCCCAAGGTGAAACACTTGGGCGAATAAACCCCTTTTCAAATAGTTCCTGCAACTGCATCTGCAACTCCTTCAATTCAGCTGGTGCCATCCTGTACGGAGCCTTAAATACTGGAGCTGCTCCAGGAGTCAAATATATGGCAAACTCCAACTCTCTATCAGGTGGTAAATGCATTAGATCATCTGGGAAGACGTCGAGAAACTCTTTAACCACCTTTACCTCTTCTAGAGGTGTAATCCTTGCATCAACATCAAGTACCGATGCTAAGTAGCCCTAACATCCACTTTCCAACAATTTTACCGCTTGAAGGCCGGAGACAAGGACCTTTCTCACCCGTTTCATTTTATCCGCTCGGTATACCAATTCTCTTCCTTCGTCATTTGTCACCCTAATCAGCTTCTCAGCACACATCACATTAGCTCGATGAGCCAACAACCAATCCATGCCCAGTATAACATCAAAATTCTGCATATTGAACTTAATGAGTTGTGCATCAAAGTTCTTCCCACTAATTTCCACTGGGCACGGCCCGTACTCCTCCTTCAGCTATGTAACTTTACCAGTAGGCATACTAACAATCATTCCATGATCTAAGATCCTAGGAGGCATCCCAAATTTCTCGGCAAATCTCTTAGGTGCGAATGAATGAGTAGCTCCTGAATTGAATAAAACGTAGGCGGGTATGCCTGATATAGGTAGGACACCTAGTGTAACAATGCATCTAATTTCAGCAGGTCATCAATATCTAACATAAGGAAATTCTTAATTTAAAATGTACCTGCTACTACTTCTGCACTAGCCTTAGCTTCCTCAGCTGATAGAGCATACATCCTTCCCTGCGGTTGATTTCCCTGAGTTAAGGTAGGTCGGTACGCCGAGGGCTGACTGGAGGGCAAGGCTGGTCTGACCCAACAGTCTTTTGTATAGTGCCCATATGAATGGCAGTTAAAGCAATGAATCTAAGAAGTCGGAACTGGGGCGGGGCCCCTCTGCACTTGACCTGTTGCAGATGGAGGTCGGGGTGGCCTTGGAACTGTTGGTGCCGCACTAGTGTTCGGGCGAAAAGATGTGGAGCCCAAACCACCAACTGGTCTAGGAGGGTAGCCAGATGGCCTATAGGGCTACCTATACATAGGCCCAGAACTGTACGATCCGTGGTATACCTTGGAGGAGTTACCCATATCCGGAAATGGGTTTGTTCTCTTTCACAGTCCAGGGGTGAGGAACTGTTCTCCCTTTTGCTTATCCTCCATGGTCTTGGCCTTTTGCACAATCTGGCCATAGTCAGTCAAATCCAAGACCTCAAGTACAGACCCAATGGATGCTTTTAGGCCCTTTATAAATCTCGCAACCTTCTCTTCAGCTGTCCACATTTGCCTTGGGGAAAAATGGAACAAGCTCTCAAATTACTGTTGGTACTCAAGGATAGTCTTACCTCCTTGAGTTAAAGCCATAAACTCAGTCTCCTTGCGGTCTCTGAAGCTGCGTGGATAATGATTGTCCAAGAATAACTTCTTGAACTGTTCCCAGGTGGGTTCTGGATGGGCAGCCAACAATATGGGCTCAGAAGCTTGCCACCAGGAGTTGGCCTCCTTCTTGAGTTGCAACCCCTCACAAATGAGTTTCTATGCATCCGTGCACTCAATCACCTCAAATATTTTCTCCAGTTCTTGGATCCACTGGTCTGGTTCCAAAGGATCACTCCCCACCTTAGAGAATACAGGTGGTAAGTTCCTCTTGAATGACTCCACTACCTTTGACGTATTATTCGCCGATAGGTAATTGGAAGCATAAGCTGGGTAGTAATGGTATGGAGGGGGCACCCCATACTGAGGAATACTGAATGGTGGAATTGGAGGTGTACCCCCCACTTGTGGCCCCGTACCAGACCCTACAGGTGGGTCCTGTGGAGTAAGTATCCGAGGAGGTTGACCTAATTGAGAAAGGTCCAATTGTTGCTGAATAGCAGTCATAAATGCTTACTGTTGCTGAAGCATTTGTTGTTGGAAAGCCTGTTGTGACTGTTGAATTATGGTAGCAACATCTCTCGAAGTAATAACTATGGAGGGTCCGGTAGTGTAGTCATAGGTGGGTCCCCATGTGCCCCACCCTAACCAAGGGTCTCTGGAGGTGGTGGAGGTGAGGTTTGCCCCACAGAGCAGGACCTCCTGGGATTCGGTGGTCGACCGACCAGACGAGGACCACGCGGGGTACCTTGGGCATGGTTACCGGATCTAGTACGTACCATTGTATCCCTGTACCTGGAACATATCATACATCACATTGGTTAAACACCATAGAATTGATATCGGCACACAATTATATGCCAACGCATAGGGTATTATAGTGTATGATAGTTGCAACTAACCGAAACTTGATTCCAAAAATACAGGGTTAGTACTTCAACAAGTATGTCAGTGGTCCCACTTGACCATAACATACCATTATACGAATAATAACAATAATCATATTAATTATATTAATAACAATGATAATAATAATAAGGATAATAAAAGTCCTATTTTTTTTTCAAGTTTTCCTCAATCGGTGGGCTGCACCGGCGGGCAGGTTGGCCCACCGGTCGGCCCGCCGGTCCAAAACTTCAACCGATGGGTGACACCGGCGAGCGGGGTGGCCCGCAGGTCCTACCCGAGTGTTAAATCGTGAACAAGGCACTTAAGCCCTGTTCCTCCTTTCTTCCTTCATTTTCCTCTCCCTCTCTCCCTATCTCTCCCAGGAGATTTTGGAGGGCTTTGTGACGCTTCCACTCGCGATTCCACTCAACAACCCGGCGCTTTTTGAGAAGATTCAACTCCTCCACTTCCAAGTAAGTTTCTGCCTCTTTTCTTCACAGAACTTGCATTTTGGGTAGAAACTCATGAGTTGTCTAAATTTTCACTTCCTTTCCATGATTCTTTCCATAGAATAGTGATCTCATGTGATTTTGATGCTCTCTATGTGATTTATTTCTAGTTTCTAGGATTTACTTCTCCATTTTGAGAAAAACCCCCAACCGTGCCCTAGTTTTTCTCAAAATTGGGGATTTCTTCATTTCTTGCCCTTTTCCCCCAATTAATGACTCAAATGCAATGCATTATGTTTTATTTGTACTTAACATGCTGTAGAAATCATGGAAAGCCCCTTATGCTTGAAATCCCCATGTCTTCCCATGAAAATCCATCTTTTGTGTTGGGTTTTCTTTGATTTTCTTTACATCTTTGGTATTTTTGGACCTCAATAGCATATTAGCATATGTTTTTGCATGTTCATGATCTCACTACAACGGCATTTCAGTCTTAGACCTGTAGCTTCAAGCTTTACTCCATTGTGAATGAACTTGCGCATTGAAAATTTGAATCCTCTCATGTTACACATGCCCCTTTCTGTCACATTGTTGTTTTTTCCATGATTCTGTTTTGTCACTTACTGTGCATCTCGTCCATAGACTCCCTATCATTCCTCGCTTGTTGCATTTTCTGTTTTGCGAGAGTTGGGTTTTGGGGACTCCCCCTTACTGCTCACCCCTCTTTTTATTCGCTTTGTCATTCTCTTTTTCCTTACTCTCTGGCACTCGACGTAAGACCACCACTTCTAAGCGAAAGAGCGCGGGAACTAGCTCTCCATCCCCCCGCACAGGGAGACCTGGACCTGCCCGGTTTGATCCTTCTGACTACGATGAGGAGCTCTTCCACAGTTCAAAGGCAGCAGCCAACTGGTCGGCCTTCCTGAAGAGGTCGGTAATGATGGAGAAGACCGTGGTAGTCGACGACTTCCATAAGGCTCGGCTTCAGGAGAGGTTCATAGCACTATGCTGGGAGTCTATCCTCCATGTAGACCATCCATGCTACGAGCAACTGGTTCATAGGTTCTACTGTAACCTGGAGGTTTCCTATCAGTACGGGGAGTATACTATAGTCAGCATGGTGAAGGGGGTGGACATCCAGCTGACCGTGGACACCTTGGCCAGCATTTTGGGCATCTCTGCAGCTGGGCACCATTACTACAATCCTCCTAGGAGTAAGCCCCTGGTCCCGTTCATGAGTTTGGAGACACCGGACTACATCTACGAGACCATCTGTGGTAGTAGTGCCCGTCCAGAGTCCGAGACATCCTTCTACCCGGAGGTTCGTGTGTTTGCCCATTTGGTCCAGTTCAACTTGCTCCCCAGAGGAGGTCATCGGAACTACGTGGGCTTCATGGCGGCCTTTATAGCTTATTGCATCTACACGGCCTTAGAGGGAGGTGCCGAGCACTCGTGCTTGCCATACATCATCCTCAAGAAGATGAAGCACCATACTTCTCACCCCGAGGATGGAGGATTTCCCTATGGCCAGATCCTCACTAGGATCTTTCAGTTCTTCGAAGTGGACCTGAGTGGTTAGGAGGGGAAGACTCCACCGGACAAGTTTGACAGGGGTAACCTCTTGAGGATGGGTCTCCACACCCTTATGGATACACCTCAGAGAGCAAGAGCTCAGAGAGGTAGGGATAGGAGAGCTACCCCTATAGAGGATATTCCCATGGAGGAGGAGTCCAGTGAGGAGGATGAGGACTATGTTCCTTAGGATGAGGAGGATGACTTGGTGGATGAGGACATCCCTCAGGAGGTGCCTCTGGAGTCCAGAGGTACCGATCCTGGCTTCACCAGAGCCGCAACCCCACAGTATAGAGCCCCACCACCTGAGAGTGGTGCATATGATTTTGAGGGCATGATGTCCACCATGAGGGCTTTGAAGGATGGCCAAGATCAGCTGCTAAGAAGGCTGGACGAGAGTGCTTCCAGGGAGGAACGCATCCTCGAGAGGCAGGCTACTTTGGAGGATTCCTTCCTCAGACTGAGCCAGGACTTGAACACCACGGCCAATGCCATCTCAGCAGATTTTGGTCGACTTCGGAGGGAGGTACGACTGGCGAACTCGTGGTTTGACTACTACAACCATCGCCTCAACGTCAACTCTAGACCTCCGGTGAACGTAGTAATAATAGACGACGACAACGACCAGGATCAGCGAGGACTTAGCTCGTCCACACCAGCTTCTTATCTGTTTCCTGTTATTGGATCTTATTGTATATTTCCTTTCTTTTTTTTTCATTCTTTGTACTTGCACTGTAACTGGACATAGTTGTGGGATAATGTATTTTAATAGTGGTTTTTGTGGTGAATTCATATGTGTGATGACTTGTGTAGTTTAGTTGTGGTGTCTTTGTAAATTTTTTTTATCATTGTTATATTATATATATATATATATCTGTTGTTTATCAGGTGTTTGTGTGAAAATTTTTGGAAATCATATTTTATGCCGTTATGCTGCCGAAATTTCGTCAAACTTGTACTCGATAGGTTATTACACCAATTAATTTACCTTTTATCTACTCTCACGCATGTCATGAATGCAATATCTAAATGCAACCATCTTTATTCCTTTCTTTCTTTGGCTTTTACTCTTTAAAGCTTTTACATTAACCCAATCCCATTTTCCTATTATAGATTCTACGGGATTCTAATGATATGCTGTGAGTGGAGCAGAACATCACGCTCTGATAACACCGTTGTCACACCCCGTTCACACCGAACCGGACCAATGACCGGATTAACACCAGTTAACCCAAACCTGTCAGGATCATCTGATACAGTATTCCACCACAGCATACACACAACTAATAAAAGCTTATTAGTTCAACGGAAGACTTGGTTTACCTGTGAATATTCCCATAATACTTGATACCCGAATTGTGATACAATAGTTATATACATGTGGGCCCGAAGGCACGATATTTACACAATAAGAGTACAATTCACATATCAAGTACATAAAAGAAATCATCAAAAATCAGAGTATACAGCTCAGCTCGGTATCAGAACCTAGAGCTCAGCTTGGTATCAAAGGTTGAGCCCAGCTCGGCTTCACTAGGTAGAGCTTAGCTCGGCATCAAAAGTGGAGCTCAGCTCGGCCTCAGAACTGTGATCCCACATCACAACTCTTGCACGAGCAATCAGTGCCGTGCCCTAACTCCTCAGGGGTCTACCAGTCCTCTTCAGGGAACTCAACCGTGGGACCCACCCCGTGCTCATCTGGTTGATGACCTGTAAAATCATCTAAAAGAGGTGCACACGTGGGATGAGCTCACTCACTCAGTAAGTGGAAAGATGGACCACACAACAGTCCACACAACAATTCACAACCATATGCACTACATGCTATGCAATATCTTTTAAATCACATCCACCTAAGCAACATTACTAAGTCTTCGGTTTAGCGCGACTACAACCACAGTGCGCGTATGCTCCGGATACGAGCCGCGAACTCCATCCCGCGATACGCCTATAGGGCTGTCGGAGAAGGCCCACCGTGAGTACTTGGAAAAGTAAAAACATGCCGACCACCAGCTCTCAACATAAAGTAAATGACTAAAAATTAAAGGTACTGACTCCAGTAATTTAAAAGCAGTACGATTGGCCCTCTTGAATATACCATCGGGGTTGCCGACTGTCCTAGTGACTAGCCTGGCGTAATGTCTAACCACCACAGTGACCCGACAACCACGACCACTGCTTTCCCCCAAATGGTAACCCAACACCTTAACCCCTGTTGGGAAGGGTCGTAGCACGGGACGGTGATAATCCTAAACCGCATGCTCCTATATGACAATAGTACGATTGCATAGTACCACCGCGTCCCATACCACAGGCCACCAATCACTCGTTTCCAAGCCGACTACGGCATCTAGTCTATTAATGCATCATGCACAATGATGTCAACATTCATCACGGAAGCATATTATCACTTGGCATTTAGAAAATAAACACCACACTCATGCATAACCATGTGAGGATGACTAATCTACATAGTATTTTCATGATGGCATGACTAGACTAGATAAAATTAAATGAATGCCAAACAATGCCTTGAAACAAGGCCAAACGTCCTCTCCCCACTTACCTGTAGTGTACAAGGATTCACGCTCGGTACGGGTGAGATCCGGTGCGAGAAGCGTAAGATTTGGTGAACCTATCATGAGTGAGCGGGGTTAGTATTTTACCACTTTGGAATCAAGATCAACACGATCCAATGACAAGACCATGTTTAGAATCCTAAAAGAAGGTCACACGTCCGATTTGGGTCCAATCGGACGTAAGAATCACATTTGGAGCCTCACGGGTGGGTCGGATAGCCCACCTGTCTGACCCACCAGTCAGACCCACCGGTCTGGACCGACGGGTAGGTCAGCCCATCGGTTGGCCCATCGGTCTGGCCCATCGGTTGGGCCAGAGTGTCTGCTAAGACCGCAGGCAGGGTGGCCCGTCGGTCTGGCCCGCCGGTTGTGCTCGAGGGCCTTGCCCTCTCAAGCGGGTGCCCACAGGCAGGCCAGTTGGCCCACCGGTCTGGCCCACCGGTCTTGGCAGAAAACCTGCTATTTCTTCTCAAACTTCTCCCAACCTTTGGGGATTCAAATGGGGCTTTTCCAAACCCATTCTTCACACATTCAAGGTCTTATAGGTTGGTTCTAACCTAGATCTAGGTTAGATTTTAGGAATGGGAAGCCATCTTACCTTCTTTGCTCAAGAACACCTTCAAAACCTCAAAATCACTTCAAATCCACCATGCTTCTCCAACCTTGTAAATACTTCTTCAAATCCTTTAAGATCAACACATAAATCATCTATTAAACCTTAGATTCATCATTTCAAAGGGGATTTACAAGATCTCGAGAAACCCTACCCAAATCAAGGGTTTTACTTGGGTATGATGAACATTTAAGGAACCCAACCTTTGCTCACCTCTAAACATAGGTCTAGTGTTTGAGATCACTCTTCCGGCATCGGAATGGGAAGATCAAGCCTCAGCACCATTGACATCCATCTCTTCTTCCTCTTCCTTCTCTTCTCGTCTTCTTTCCTTTCTTTTCTCTCTCCTCTTTACTCTTCTCACCAACGTCCGAGTGTCATAAATGAGGAAGAAAAAGAAAATAAATGCTATATATAAACTTCTTAAAATAACTAAGTATTCACATGGGCGGGTCACTCAGGTGGGTGGATGCGCCCACCTGTCCGCCCACCTGAGGGCCAAAACTTGGGATTTTAACAGAATTCGGCCCTCGGCACGAATCTCACTCTTGGCATACGATATAATATACGTATGCACCTTAATATACGGCTACATACCTGATTTATCCATACATGGCCTTATGATAGGTGCATGTACAAGGCTTGGGTACACCCGTCTCTTCTGGCACTGGCTCGGACTTGTCGGGCCAGTCGGTGTTTAAAGTCACCCTTGCCATCATAGTCAACAAGGAATCCGCTCTAATTCTCTCTGGTTCGGGTCCTGCATGGTTAAACCGGGTCAACCGTGTAATCAGACCGGGTCTCATAAACCTTAGACTAAGCTTCCCCTTCTTGCCGAGCCTCATCACCCCTTTAACTGGGGAGATCCGTAAAAAGACCTTGTCTCCAACACCAAACTCCAAATGTTTTCTCCTAACATATGTATAGCTTTTCTACCTAAACTGAGCTACCTTGATCCTTTCTCTGATCACATTCACTTTCTCACAAGTAGTCTGTATCAAGTCTGGACCCAAAATATGCCACTCACCAACCTCATCCCAATAGAGTGGAGTGCAGCACTTCCTGCCACACTATGCCTCGAATGGGGACATTCCGATGGTGGCCAGATAACTATTGTTGTAGGAGAATTCAATAAGGAAAATGTGTTCATCCCAACTATAACTCATATCTAAGGCACATGCTCGGAATAGGTCCTCCAATGTTTGAATAGTCCTCTATAATTAACCATCGGTCTGAGGGTGAAAGGTAGTGTTAAAAGCCAACTATGTGCCCATAGCCTTCTGCACACATGTCCAGAACTTGGAAGTGAACCTGGGATCTCGATCAAAGATGATACTAACTGGTACACCATGCAACCTGATGATGTTATTGATATACAACTTGGCCAACTTGTCCATAGAAAATGTAATCTTGATTAGGATAAAGTGAGCTACCTTGGTCAATCAGTCCATAACTACCCAAATGACATCTATACCCTTCTATGTATGGGGTAGGCCTGTGATTAAGTCCATGGTAATATTCTCCCATTTCCACTCCTAGATTGGTAGGAACTGTAATAACCTATGGGTCCTCTATCTCTCAGCCTTAACTTGCTGGCATGTGAGGTATCTAGACACATACATGGCCACATCATTCTTCATTCCTTTCCACCAATAGGAGCCTTTGAGGTCCTTGTACATTTTAGTACTGTCGGGGTGAATGGAGTATAGAGAGCTATGTGCCTCTCTCAAAATTGTGTCTCTCAATTCACCATTACTAGGCACACATAACCTCCCTTTGAATTTGAGAATCCTACTTTCAGTCACCGAGAAATCTAGGTCTTTTTGGGTTCCTTCCTGGCATTCTACTATTAGCTTCTGAGACTCTGCATTAGTAACCTGAGCTACAATGATCTTACCCACCAGACTAGGTTGTACCATCAATACCAATAGTGACAAGGTGACACCCTCTACTAATAGTTCCAAGTCTAGTTTCCTAGCCTCCTCTAGGAGATACTCATTGGTGGTCAATGATGCCAAAGTCAGTGACTGGGATTTTCAACTAAGTGTATCAGCTACCACATTGGCCTTTCCTGGGTGATAGTGGATAGTACAATCATAATCCTTCATCAGCTCCAACCAATGCCTCTGTCTCCTGCTGAGTTCCTTTAGGGTGAAGAAGTACTTGAGGTTTTTATGGTCACTAAAGATTTCACTCTTCTCACCATATAGGTAGTGTCTCCAGATTTGCAATGTAAAAATCATGGGTTGGGTAGTTCATCTCATAATCCTTCAATTGACGAGATGTATAAGAAATGACTTTCCTATGCATCAATACACAACCCAATCCCAGTTTGGAGGCATCACTATAAACAACCATACCACTTATACTGGTCGAAATAGTCAAAACTGGAGTTGATACCAACTTTTACCTTAGCTCTTTGAAGCTCTTCTCACAAGCATCAGACCACTCAAATTTTACACCCTTTCATGTGAGTCGAATCATCGGAGTAGCAATGCGAGAGAAGTTCCCAATAAACCTCCTATAGTATCTGGCCAATCCCAGAAAACAACGTGTGTCTGCTACACTCTTGGGAGTCTCCCATTCCATAACTACCTTCACCTTGACTGGGTCAACTTCTATACCCTTGGTTAAAACAATGTGGCCTAGGAATGCCACCTGTAACAACCAAAACTTGCACTTGCTGAATTTGGCATAGAGTTGCTTTTCTCTCAGCCATTGTAGCATCAACCTCATGTGAACAGCATGTTTCTCTGCACTCTTAGAGTAGACCAAAATGTCATTAATGCTTCAGCGGCAGCCTCACCTAGCACCTGAAACCGTAACCCCGGACGATACAGGAAATTCCCTTTCCACACGCCTACTCCCCGCCTGCTGCCCAACCTCGGATCATATCGCACTGGAACTGTCACACCCCATTCACACCGAACCGGACCAGTGACCGGGTTAACACCGGTTAACCCAAACCTGTCAGGATCATCTGATACAGTATTCCACCACAGCATACACACAACTAATAAAAGCTTATCATTTCAACGGAAGACTTGGTTTACCTGTGAATATTCCCATAATACTTGATACCCGAATTGTGATACAATAGTTATATACATGTGGGCTCGAAGGCATGATATTTACACAATAAGAGTACAATTCACATATCAAGTACATAAAAGAAATCATCAAAAATTAGAGTATACAGATTAGCTCGGTATCAAAACCTAGAGCTCAGCTCGGCATCAAAGGTTGAGCCCAGCTCGGCTTCACCAAGTAGAGCTCAGCTCGACATCAAAAGTGGAGCTCAGCTCGGCCTCAGAATTGCGATTGCGCAGCACAACTCTCGGTCGATCAATCAATGTCGTGCCCTAACTCCTCAGGGGCCCACCAGTCCTCTTCAGGGAACTCAACCGTGGGACCCGCCCCGTGCTCATCTGGTTGATGACCTGCAAAATCATCTAAAAGAGGTGCACACGTGGGATGAGCTCACTAGCTCAGTAAGTGGAAAGATGGACCACACAACAGTCCACACAACAACTCACAACCATATGCACTACATGCTATGCAATACCTTTTAAATCACATCCACCTAAGCAACATTACTAAATCTTCGGTTTAGTACTACTACAACCACAGTGCGCGTATGCTCTGGGTACGAGCCGTGAACTCCATCCCGCCATATGCCCATAGGGCTGTCGGAGAAGGCCCACTGTGAGTACTCAGAAAAATAAAAACATACCGACCACTGGCTCTCAACATAAAGTAAATGACTGAAAATTAAAGGTGCTGACTCCAGCAATTTAAAAGCAGTACGATTGGCCCTCTTGAATATACCACCGGGGTTGCCGACTGTCCTAATGACCAGCCGGGCGTAATGTCTAACCGCCACAGTGACCCGACAACCGCGACCACTGCTTCCCCCCAAATGGTAACCCAACACCTTAACCCTTGTTGGGAAGGGTCATAGCACGGGAAGATGATAATCCTAAACCGCATGCTCCTATATGACATTAGTACGATTGCATAGTGCCACCGCGTCCCATACCACAGGCCACCTATGCACTCATTTCCAAGCCGACTACGGCATCTAGTCTATTAATGCATCATGCACAATGATGTCAACATTCATCACATAAGCATATCATCACTTGGCATTTAGAAAATAAACACAACACCCATGCATAACAATTTGAGGATGACTAATCTACATAGCATTTTCATGATGACATGGCTAGACTAGATATGATTAAATGAATGCCAAACAATGCCTTGAAATAAGGCCAAACGTCCTCTCCCCACTTACCTGTAGTGTATAAGGACTCACGCTCGGTACGGGTGAGATCTGGTGCGAGAAGCATACGATTTGGTGAACCTATCATGAGTGAGCGGGGTTAGCATTTCGTCATCTTGGGATCAAAATTAATAAGATCCAATGACAAAATCATGTTTAGAGTCCTAAACGAAGGTTACACGTCCGTTTTGGGTCCAATCGGACGTAAAAATCACGTTCGGAGCCTCTCGGGTGGGTCGGACAGCCCACCTGTCTGATCCACCAGTCAGACCCACCGGTCTTGACTGGCGGGTAGGTTGGCCCATCGGTCAGCCCATCGGTTGGGCCCGAGGGTCCTGCTAAGACCGACGGGCAGGGTGGCTTACCGGTCGGCCCGCCGGTTAGGCCAACCGGTTGGGCCCGAGGGTCCTGCCCTCTCAGGCGGGTGCCCACAGGCGGGCCAAATGGCCCACCGGTTTGGCCCACCGGTCTTGGCAAAAAACTACTGTTTCTTCCCAAACTTCCCCCAACCTTTGGGGATTCAAATGGGGCTTTTCCAAACCCATTCTTCACTCATTCAAGGTCTCATAAGATGGTTCTAACCTAGATCTAGGTTAGATTTAAGGAATGGGAAGCCATCTTACCTTCTTTGCTCAAGAACTCCTTCAAAACCCCAAAATCACTTACAATCACCAATGCTCTTGCAACTGTGGAAACCCTTTTTCAAATCCTTCAAAATCAACACATAAACCATATATTAAACCTTAGATTCATCATCTCAAGGGGGATTTACAAGACCTCAAGGATCCTTACCCAAATCAAGGGTTTTTACTTGGGTATGGTGAAAGCTTAAGGAACCCAGCCTTTGCTCACCTCTAGACGTAGATCTAGAGTTGGAGATCACTCTTCCGGCGTCAGAATGGGAAGATCAAGCCTCGGCGCCGCTGAACTCCATCTCTTCTTCCTCTTCCTTCTCTTCTTTTCATCTTTCCCTTCTTTTCTCTCTCCTCTTTACTCTTCTCACCAACGTTCGAGTGTCATAAATGAGAAAAGAAAAAAGAAACTTAAATGCTATTTATACCTCCTAAAATAACTAAGTAATCACATGGGTGGGTCACTCAGGTGGGTGGATGCGCCCACCTGTGACCGCCCCCCTGTGGGCCAAAACTTGGCCAACAAGTGGGATTTTGACAGAGTTCGGCCCTCGGCATGAAATCTCACTCTTTGTATAAGATGTAATATACATATGCGCCTTAAGATACGGCTACATACCTGCTTTATCCGTATATGGTCTGATAATAGGTGCAAGTACACGACTTGGGTACACCCGTCTCTTTTGGCACTGGCTCAGACTTGTTGGGACAGTCGGTGTTTAAAGTCACCCTTGCCATCATGATCCATAAGGAACCCGCCTTAGCTCTCTCCGGTTCAAGTCCTGCATGGTTAAACCGGGTCAACCGTGTAATCAGACCGGGTTTAAGAAGTAGGGTATTACATTTACCCCTCCTTTCTAAAAATTTCGTCCTCGAAATTAGCGTACCTAGTTGTGCAAAAAGATGAGGGTACTTGGCTTGGATTTCATCCTCTTTCTCCCAAGATGCTTCTTCAAGTGAATGATTAGCCCATCGCACCTTTACATAGGAAATGGAGCAGTTGCGAAGGGTCTTCACCTTTCGGTCCAAAATTTCAGCCGACTGCTCTGTATAGGTCATGTCAGCTTCTAGATATTCTGGTTCCATGGGTAATACATAAGAGGGATCATGAACGTATCGCTTCAGCATGGATACATAAAATACGTTATGAACATCCCCGAGCGAAGGTGGCAGAGCAAGCATGTAGGCTACTGAGCCAACCCAGGCTAAGATCTCAAATGGGCCAATGTATCTTGGGCTCAACTTCCCCTTTCTGTGAAACCTTTGCAACCCTTTAGTAGGAGAGATCTTGAGAAATACCTTTTCTCCTGGCTGAAATTCAATGTCTTTTCTGCGAGTGTCTGCATAGCTCTTTTGATGGGACTGAGCTACTTTAATCCGTTCTCGAATAACATCGACCTTGTCACAAGTCATCTGTATCATTTCAGGTCCTAACATTCGACGTTCGCCTACCTCATCCCAATACAGAGGAGTTCTGCATTTCCTACCATATAATGCCTCATACGGAGCCATCCCAATTGTAGCTTGGTAACTGTTGTTATAGGCAAACTCCATAAGGGGTATATATTCTTCCCAACTACCACACATTTCCATTGTACATGCCCTGAGCATGTCTTCCAATATCTGTATGGTTCGCTCCGACTGACCATCAGTCTGTGGGTGGAAAGCAGTACTCAAATTCAATTGTGATCCCAAGGCACGCTGGAAGCTTTTCCAAAATCTGGAAGTGAACCTTGGGTCCCTATCTGATACAATGCTCACTGGCACTCCATGTAAGCGCACTATGTTATCCATATAAAGTTGTGCTAGTTTGGCCATAGAGAACTTGGTCTTGATGGGAATGAAATGAGCAGTCTTAGTAAGCCGATCAACGATCACCCATATCGCGTCCATCCCCTTAGGTGTACATGGTAGTCCGGTGACGAAGTCCATTGTAATCCTATCCCATTTCCATTCTGGTACTGGGAGTGGCTGAAGCACATCATAAGGTCGATGCCTCTCTGCTTTTACTTTTTGGCATGTAAGACAAGTCGTCATATATAGAGCTATTGTGACTTTCATGCTTGGCCACCAGTAATTTTGTTTGAGGTCTTTGTACATCTTTGTACTTCCTGGGTGGAGTGAGTACTCGGAGCTATGTGCTTCTCGCACTATCTTGTATTATATATCCAAATCATCAGGTACACACAATCTGTCTCGAAACATCAATGCCCCATCACTGGCTAAAGCAAAATCTGGGTCATTCATTGTTTGATCTTGAACCTTAACTCTGATCCGCTGCAATTCAGGATCCAAAGGTTGTTTCATTATTACCTCTTGCCTAATAGCCGGATGCACCTGTAGAGCCGTCAAGGATACAGTCAACCATTTAAGGTTTTCTGGTTGACGCTCCAATTCTAAGGTTGCTCCTTCATATAAGAGAGCTTCATCCATTAGTGTCGCCTCCTGCACAAGTGATGGGCTGACTGCTAAGCATGAGAGTGACACAGTCTGTGTCTTCCGAATCAACGCATCTGCCACTACATTTGCCTTGCCGGGATGATACTGAATGTCGCAGTCGTAATCCTTCATGAGCTCAAGCCATCTCCTCTGTCTTATGTTCAGATCCTTCTGGGTGAAGAAGTACTTCAGGCTTTTGTGATCACTGTATATCTCACACTTCTCCCCATACAAATAATGTCGCCAAATCTTAAGGGCAAAAATGACTGCAGCTAGTTCCAAGTCATGAGTGGGGTAGTTCTTCTTATACTCCTTTAGTTGTTGGGATGCATACGCTATTACCTTATCGCGTTGCATGAGAACACAACCCAAACCAACTTTGGAAGCATCAGTGTAGACTGTCATTCCACCTGTGCCTTCAGGGATGGTCAACACAGGGGCCGACACCAACCTCTTCTTCAATTCCTGGAAACTCTTCTCACATTCCTCTACCCAGTCAAATTTCACACCCTTTTTGGTTAATTTAGTCGTTGGCGCTGAGATCCGAGCAAAATTTTCAATGAAGCGCCGGTAATATCCCGCCAAACCTAAGAAGCTTCTAATTTTAGTGACATTTTTAGGGCTTTCCCACTCTACTACTGCTTTCACCTTATCAAGATCCACTTCAATTCCGGCCTTAGACACTACGTGCCCCAGGAATCCAACTTGCTCAAGCTAAAATTCACATTTGCTGTATTTGGCAAACAATCGTTGTTCTCTCAACCTCTGTAACACCATCCTCAAGTGTTGAGTGTGCTCCTCTTCTGTCTTGGAGTAGATCAAGATGTCATCAATAAAAATAATTACCCATTTATCGAGGACATCGTGAAATACTCGATTCATTAAATCCATGAATGCTGCCGGTGCATTGGTTAACCCAAAAGATAACACTAGGAACTCATAGTGACCATACCGAGTCCTAAATGTTGTCTTGGGTATGTCGCTGCTCTTTATCTTGAGCTGATAATAGCCTGATCGAAGGTCTATCTTTGAAAATACTTTGGCACCCTGCAACTGGTCAAATAAATCATCAATGCGTGGCAACGGATACCGGTTCTTAATGGTTAGCTTATTTAATTCCCGGTAATCGATGCACATACGCAAGCTGCCATCTTTCTTCTTGACAAACAACACTGGGGCACCCCAAGGTGAAACACTTGGGCGAATAAACCCCTTTTCCAATAGTTCCTGCAACTGCATCTGCAACTGCTTCAATTCAGCTGGTGCCATCCTGTATGGAGCCTTAGATACTGGAGCTGCTCCAGGAGTCAAATCTATGGCAAACTCCAACTCTCTATCAGGTGGTAAATGCATCAGATCATCTTGGAAGACATCAGGAAACTCTTTAACCACCCTTACCTCTTCTAGAGGTGTAATCCTTGCATCAACATCAAGTACCGATGCTAAGTAGCCCTGACATCCACTTTCCAACAATTTTACCGTTTGGAGGGCGGAGACGAGGACCTTCCTCACCCATTTCGTTTTATCTGCTCGGTATACCAATCCTCTTCCTTCGTCATCTATCACCCTAATCAGCTTCTCAGCATACATCACATTGGCTCGATGAGCCGACAACCAATCCATACCCAGTATAACATCAAAATTCTGCATATTGAACTTAATGAGTTGTGCATCAAAGTTCTTCCCACTAATTTCCACTGGCACGGCCCATACACGTCCTTCAACTGTGTAACTTTACCAATAGGCATACTAACAATCATTCTGTGATCTAAGATCCTAGGTGGCATCCCAAGTTTCTCGGCAAATCTCTTAGATGCGAATGAATGAGTAGCTCCTGAATCGTGTAACAATGTATATAATTTCAACAGGTCATCAATATTTAACATAAGGAAATTCTTAATTTAAAATGTACCTACTACTACTTCTGTACTGGCCTCAGCTTCCTCAGCTGATAGAGCATACATCCCTCCATGCGGTTGACTTCCCCGAGTTAAGGGAGGTCGGTACGCCGAGGCCTGACTGGTGGGCAAGGTTGGTCTGACCCGACAGTCTTTTGCATAGTGCCCATAAGAATGGCAGTTAAAACAATGAATCTGAGATGTCAGAACTGGGGCGGGGCCCCTCTGCACTTGACCCCGTTACAGATGGAGGTCGAGGTGGCCTTGGAGCTATAGGTGGCGCACTAGTGTTCGGGCGAAAAGATGTGGAGCCCGAACCACCAGCTGGTCTAGGAGGGTAGCCAAATGGCCTATAGGGCTGCCTATACATAGGCCCAGAACTGTACGATCCGCGGTATGCCTTGGAGGAGTTTCCCATATCCGGAAATGGGTTCATTCTCTTCCACAGTCCAGCGGTGAGGGACTATTCTCCCTTTTGCTTATCCTCCATGGTCTTGGCCTTCTGCACAATCTGGCCATAGTCAGTCAAATCCAAGACCTCAAGTACAGACCCAATGGATACTTTTAGGCCTTTTAGAAATCTCGCAGCCTTCTCCTCAGCCGTCCGCATATGCCTTGGGGCAAAATGGAACAAGCTCTCAAATTGCTGTTGGTACTCAAGGATAGTCTTGCCTCCTTGAGTTAAAGCCATAAACTCAGTCTCCTTGCGGTCTCTGAAGCTGCGTGGGTAATGATTGTCCAGGAACAACTCCTTGAACTATTCCCAGGTGGGTTCTGGATGGGCATCCAACACTATGGGCTTAGAAGCTTGCCACCAGGAGTTGGCCTCCTTCTTGAGTTGCAGCCCCTCACAAATGAGTTTCTGTGCGTCTGTGCACTCAATCACCTCAAATATTTTCTCTAGTTCTTGGATCCATTGGTCCGGTTCCAGAGGATCACTCCCCACCTTAGAGAATACAGGTGGTAAGTTCCTCTTGAATGACTCCACTACCTTTGATGTATTATTCGTCGGCGGGAAGTTAGGAGCATAAGCTAGAAAGTAAGAGTATGGAGGAGGCACCCCATACTGAGGAACACTGAATGGTGGAATTGGAGGTGTACCTCCCACTTGTGGTCCCATTCCCGACCCTACAGGCAGGTCCTATGGAGTAAGTACCCGGGGAGGTTGACCCGATTGAGAAAGGTCCAATTGTTGCTGAATAGCAGTCATAAATGCTTGCTGTTACTGAAGCATTTGTTGCTGAAAAGCCTGTTGTGACTGCTAAATTATGGTAGCAACATCTCCCGGAGTAATAACCGGTGGAGGGTCTGGGAGTGTAGTCATAGGTGGGTCCCCATGTGCCCCACCCTGACCAAGGGTCTCTGGAGGTGGTGGAGGTGAGGTTTGCCCCACAGAGCGGGACCTCCTGGGATTCGGTGGTCGACCGACCGGACGAGGACCACGCGAGGTACCTCGGGCATTGCTTCCGGATCTAGTACGTACCATCGTATCCTTGTACCTGGAATAAAATCATGCACCACATTGGTTAAACACCGTAGAATTGATTTCGACACACAAGTATATGCCATCACATAGGGTATTGTAGTGTATGATAGTCTGCAACTAACCGTAACTTAATTCCAAGATACAAGACCGGTGCTTCGACAAGTATATCAATGGTCCCACTTGACCATAACACACTATTATAAGAATAACGACAAAAAATCATTATAATTATATTACCGATATTAAATAATTTTTTTTCCATTTTCCTAAGTTTCCTCAACCGGTGGGCTGCATCGGCTGGCAGGTTGGCCCGTCGATCGGCCCGTCGATCGGCCCGTCGGTCCTGGTCCTCAATCGGTGGGTGACACGGTGTGGGCAGGGTGGCCTGTCGGTCGGCCCACCGGTCCTGGCCGAGTGAAAAACACGAACAGGGCACTTAAGCCTGGTTCTGTCTTATCTCCTTCACTTCCTCTTTCTCTCTCTCCCTCTCTTCCTCGGGCGATCTTGGAGGTCTCCTTGACGCTTCCACTCGCGACTCCACTCATCAACCCGACGCTTTTTGCGAAGATTCAAATCTCCCACTTCTAAGTAAGTTTTTCTTCCCTTTTTCTCAGAATTTTTGCTTGGGGGGTAAAATCCATGTGTAGACTTTAATCTAGGCTCTCTTTCCATATTTCTTTCCATAGAATAGCGTTTCCATGTGATTATGATGTTTCTCTTGTGGTCATTTCTAGTTTGTTAGGATTTATCTCCCCATTTTGAGAAAAACCCCAAATCGTGCCCTAGTTTTCTCAAATTTGGGGATTTCTTCAATTTTCGCTCTTTTTCTCCAATTAAGGATTCATTTGTGATGCATTACGCTTGATTTGTGCTTAACATGCTATAGAATTCATGAAATGTCCCTTATGCTTGGAATTCCCATGTCTTCCCATGAAAACCCCTCTTTTGTGTTGGGTTTCCTTGATTTTTTTTTTCTTTACATACTTGGTATTTGTGGACCTCCATAGTCTATTAGAGTATGTTTTTGCATGTTCATGATCTCGCTACCATGACATTTCCGTCTTAGACCTATAGTTTCAAGTTTTACTCCATTGTGAATGAACTTGCGCATTGAAATTTGAATCCTCTCATGTTACATATGCCCCTTTCTATCATATTGTTGTTTTACCATGACTCTGCTTTGTCACTTACCGTGCATCTCGTCCATAGGCTCCCTATCATTCCTCGCTTGTCGCATTTTCTATTTTTGCTAGAAAATTTGAGTTTCGGGGCTTTCTCTTATTACTCACCCATCTCTCTGTTGTCATTCTCTTTTCCTTACTCACCCTGCTTTCCTCTTTTCTTGCCAGGGTGTCATCTCGCACTGGAAAGGGGCCCTCATCCTTTGGCACTCGATGTAAGACCACCGCTTCTAAGCGAAAGAGTGCGGGAACTAGCTCTCCAGCCCCCCGCACAGGGAGACCCGGACCTGCCCGATTTGACCCTTCAGACTATGATGAGGAGCTCTTCCATAGTGCAGAGGCAGCAGCCAACTGGCCGGCTTTCCTGAAGAGGTCGGTGATGATGGAGAAGACCGTGGTAGTCGACGAATTCCACAAGGCTCGGCTTCAGGAGAGGTTCTCAGCATTGGGCTGGGAGTCTATCCTCCACGTAGACCGTCCATGCTACGAGCAGCTAGTTCACAGGTTCTACTGGAATTTGGAGGTTTCTTATCAGTACGGGGAGTACACCATAGTCAGCTTGGTGAAGGGGGTAGACATCTAGCTGACCGTGGATACCTTGGCCAGCATCTTGGGCATCTCAGCAGTCGGGCACCGTTACTACAGTCCTCCTAGGAGTAAGCCCCTGGGACCATTCATGAGTTTGGAGATGCCGGACTACATCTACGAGACCATCTGTGGCAGCAGTGCCCGTCCAGAGTCCGAGACATCCTTTTACCCCGAGGTTCGCGTGTTCGCCCGTTTGGTCCAGTTCAACTTTCTCCCCAGAGGAGGTCATCGGAACCAGGTGGGCTTCATGGCGGCCTTCATCGCTTTCTGCATATACACCGCCGTAGAGGGAGGTGTCGAGCACTTGTGCCTGCCATACATCATCCTTAAGACGATGGAGCACCATACTTCCCACCCTGAGGATGGAGGATTCCCCTATGGCAGGATCCTCACTAAGATCTTCGAGTTCTTCGGGATGGACCTGAGTGGCGAGGAGGGGAAGACTCTGGCGGACAATTTCCACAGGGGTAACCTCTTGAGGATGGGTCTCCACACCCTTATGGATACACCTCCGAGAGCAGGAGCGCAGAGAGGTAGGGTTAGGAGGGCTGCCCCTATGGAGGATGTTCACATGGAGGAGGAGTCCAGCGAGGATGATGAGGACTATGTTCCTCGGGATGAGGAGGATGACCTGGTGGGTGATGACATCTCTGAGGAGATGCCTTAGGAGTCGAGAGGTCCCGATCTTGGCTTCTCCAGAGCTGCAGCCTCACAACATAGAGCCCCACCACCTGAGAGTGGTGCATACGACTTTGAGGGCATGATGTCCACCATGCGGGCCTTGAAGGATGGCCAAGATCAGCTGCTAAGAAGGCTGGAACGAGAGTGCTTCCAGGGAGGAACGCATCCTGGAGAGGCAGGCTACTTTGGAGAACTCCTTTCTCCAATTGGGCCAGGACTTGAGCACCACGGCCAACGCCATCTTAACAGATTTTGGCCGACTACGGAGGGAGGTACGGCTGGTGAACGCGAGGTTTGACTACTACGACCATTGCCTCGATGTCAACTCTAGACCTCCGGCGAACGTAGTGATAATAGATGACGACGATGATGATCAGTAAGGGCTTAGCTCGCCCACACCAGCTTCTTATCTGTTTCCTTTTATTGGACCTTGTTGTATATTTCATTTCTTTTCTAATTCCTTGTACTTGCACTGTATCTGAAATTATTTGTGGGATAATGTGTTTTGATACTGGTTTGTGATGAGTTTATATGTTGAATTCTTGTATAGTTTAGTTGTGGTGTCTACTGTTACCTTTTTGATCGTTGTTATATTATATATCTGTTGTTTATCAGGTGTTTGTGTGTAAATTTTTGGAAATCCCATTTTACGCCGTTATACTACCAAAATTTCGTCAAACTAGTACTCTATAGGTTATAACACCAATTTATTTACCTTTTATCTACTCTCACGCATGCCATGAATGCAATACCTAAATGCAACCATTTTTAATACTTTCTTTCTTTGGCTTTTAACTCCTTAAAGCTTTTACATTAACCCAATTCCATTTTCCTATTATAAATTCTACAGGATTCTAATGATATGCTATGAGTGGAGTAGAGCATCACGCTCTGATACCACCGTTGTCACACCCCGTTCACACCGAACCGGGCCAGTGACCGGGTTAACACCGGTTAACCCAAACCTGCCAGGATCATCTTATACTGTATTCCACCATAGCATACACACAACTAATAAAAGATTATCAGATCAGCGGAAGACTTGGTTTACCTGTGAATATCCCCATAATACTTGATACCCGAATTGTGATACAATAGTTATATACATGTGGGCCCGAAGGCATGATATTTACACAATAAAAGTACAATTCACATATCAAGTACATAAGGAAACCATCCAAAAAATCAGAGTATACAGCTCGGCTCGGTATCAAAGGCTAGAGCTCAGCTAGGCATCAAGGATTGAGCCCAGCTCGACATCACATGGTAGAGCTCAGCTCGGCCTCAAAAGTGGAGCTCAGCTCGGCATCAGAACTGCGGTCCGGCAGCACAACTCTCGCACGGGCAATCAGTGCCGTGCTCTAACTCCTCAGGGGCCCACCAATCCTCTTCAGGGAACTTAACCGTGGGACCCGACCCGTGCTCCTCAGATGGATGACCTGCAAAATCATCTAAAAAGGGGTGCACACGTGGGATGAGCTCACTAGCTCAGTAAGTGGAAAGATGGACCACACAGCAGTCCACACATCAAAACACAATCATATGCACTACATGCTATGCAATACATTTTAAATCACATCCACCTAAGCAACATTACTAAGTCTTTGGTTTAGTGCTACTACAACCACAGTGCGCGTATACTCCGAGTACGAGCCGCGAACTCCATCCCGCAATACGCCCATAGGGCTATCGGAGAAGGCCCACCGTGAGTACTCGGAAAAATAAAAACATGCCGACCACTGGCTCTCAACAAAAATTAAATGACTGAATTTAAAGGTGCTGACTCCAGCAATTTAAAAGCAGTACGATTGGCCCTCTTGAATATACCACCGGGGTTTCCGATTGTCCTAATGACCTGTCGGGCGTTATGTCTAACCGCCACAGTGACCCGACAACCACGACCACTGCTTCCCCCCAAATGGTAACCCAACACCTTAACCCCTGTTGGGAAGGGTCATAGCACGGGATGGTGAAAATCCTAAACCACATGCTCCTATATGATAATGGTACGATTGCATAGTTCCACCGCGTCCCATACCACAGGCCACCAATGCACTCGTTTCCAAGCCGACTATGGCATCTAGTCTATTAATGCATCATGCAAAATGATGTCAACATTCATCACATAAGCATCACATCACTTGGCATTTAGAAAGTAAACATAGCACACAGGCATAACAATGTGAGAATGACTAATCTAGATAGCATTTTCATGATGGCATGACTAGACTAGATACAATTAAATGAATGCCAAACAATGCCTTGAAATAAGGCCAAACGTCCTCTCCCCACTTACCCGTAGTGTACAAGGATTTCCGTCCGGTACGAGTGAGATCCGGTGTGAGAAGCGTAGGATTTGGTGAACCTAATATGAGTGAGCGGGGTTAGTACTTCATCATTTTATAATCAAAATTAACACGATCCAATGACACGATCATGTTTAGAATCCTAAAAGAAGGTCACACGTCCGATTCGGGCCCAATCGAACAGAAAAATCACATTCGGAGCCTCTCAGGTGGGTCAGACAGCCCACCTGTCTGGCCCACCGGTCTAGACCGACGGGCAGGTTGGCCCACCGGTCTGGCTTACCGGTTGGGCCAGGGGGTCTGCTAAGACTAGCAGGCAACCATGCCCATCGGTTAGCCTGCCGGTTAGCCCGTCGATTGTACCCGAAGGATTCGCCCTCTCAGGCAGGTGCCCACAGGCGGGCCAGATGGCCCACCGGTCTTGGCGGGAAACCTGCTGTTTCTTCCCAATTTCCTCCATTCTTTGGATATTCAAATGGGGCTTTTCCCAACCCATTCTTTATGCTTTCAAAGTCTTATAGGATGGTTCTAACCTAGATCTAGGTTAGATTTAAGGAATGGGAAGCCATCTTACCTTCTTTGCCCAAGAACACCTTCAAAACCCCAAAATCACTTCAAATCCACAATGCTTCTCCAACCTTGTAAATACTTCTTCAAATCCTTCAAGATCAACACATAAATCATCTATTAAACCTTAGATTCATCATTTCAAAGGGGATTTACAAGATCTCAGGAAACCCTACTCGAATCAAGGGTTTTACTTGGGTATGGTGAATGTTTAAGGAACCCAACTTTGCTTACCTCTAAATGTAGATCTAGTGTTGAAGATCACTCTTCCGGCGCTGGAATGGGGAGATCAAGCCTCGGCACCGATGATATCCATCTCTTCTTCCTCTTCCTTCTCTTCCCTTCTTCTTCCCTTTCTTTTCTCTCTCCTCTTTACTCCTCTCACCAATGTACGAGTGTCATAAATGAGAAAAGAAAAGAAAGTATAAATGCTATATATACTTCTTTAAAATACTAAGCAATTCACATGGGTGGGTCACTCAGGTGGGTGGATGCGCCCACCTGTCCGCCCACCTGAGGGCCAAAACTTATGATTTTGACAGAGTTCGGGCCTCAGCGCGAATCTCACTCTTGGCATACGACGTCATATACGTATGTACCTTAATATACGGCTACATACCTGCTTTATCCGTACATGACCTTATGATAGGTGCATGTACACGGCTTGGGTATTCCCATCTCTTCTGGCACTGGCTCGGACTTGTCGGGCCAGCCGGTGTTTAAGGTCACCCTTGCCATCATAGTCCATAAGGAACCCGCTCTGATTCTCTCCGGTTTGGGTCCTGCATAGTTAAACTGGGTCAACCGTGTAATCAGACCGGATTTAAGAAGTAGGGTATTACAAATAATGATCCATGAAATTGTCTCCAATTGATAAGTATAGAAAGAGAGGCCTTCCAATGACAGGTGTAATAGCACTGGTGGCTTTGTTAAGTACTCCTTTATTTTGTTGAATGCCTACTGACATCGATCAGTCCATTCTTTGGATTGGTCTTTCTTCAGCAGTTTGAAGATCGGTTCACAAATAATAGTCAATTGAGATTTGAATCAGCCAATGTACTGGGTGAGACCAAGGAGTCCTCATATTTCCTTTTCTATTCGAGGCATGGGCATTTCTTGAATCGCCTTTGTTACACCCATACCCTAACCCAGTCTAATTTGAAATATTGTACTAGGTCTCAGACCAGAAGTGGAAAGTACCATCGGGTTTTGGCTTGCGGTAGCTCATTGCAAAAGGGGGAGAGATGATCCCACTTGCTCGTGTATTTCTTACCAGTCCAACTAGAGAGGATTCAAGCCTTCCAACCCCAAACGGTAAGTGACCTGACATCCCGACATCTGAGTCCCGGCACATACCAAAATTGCCAGAGGATCATAGACACAACCTGGGACAAACACCCATGGAATGACCAAGTGAGAATATCAGGCAGTCAAGGCACAACACTTCCTTGACCACTGTAAACACCTGGGCTGAATCCGGTGGCCTAACAGGCTATTAGTTGGGTTTCGATGCCCATGGACCCCACCACCCACATTGTGAGCAGTCGCAGATGACCCCACACACTCTCCCACACCTTCCCTCATAACTTGTACTCCATATGAGTCTAAAGAGGTAGGCCCGCATAACCCAAATTACGGGATAACCTACTTGGACCAGACAAGGGCCAACCAAACAGACACTAAGGTCATGACATACTATAAAGGAGGAGTAAGTTCATTTCTCACTCCTCACTTGTCCAAAACGTGGGAGAGGAAGAGAAGAGGAGAGAAAGGAAGGAGAAGAAGAGGAAGAAGAGGGAAGAAGCTCATCTTGGCTCCTGGCCTTGCATCGAGTTGTCAGAATCCCCGCTGGAGGTAAGTGCTACCTCCCCTACCTCTTTCCTTCTTCATTTTGTAGTTGTGTAATTGAGGTAGGGAGTGAATCACCAAGTTGGAGGGGTAAGCCTTGACTCTGGCCCCCCTGGAGGTCAGGTGATTTTACATTTCACTCTCCCATGTGATTGTTGAGCTCAAACCAAGCCGATGAGCTCCGACAACGCTTGTGACAAAAAATGAAGTTAGAGTTTTGATCTTTCGATTGTGTACCTCCCAAATGGATCGATGGAATCGGGATTTCTTTACCTTAAAATAAAGGTGGGAAGACCCTCTACAGCCTCCATGGAACAAACCCCAGTGGTTGAAAAGCCCCAAATCCATGGGTTCACTTCGGGTATCCATAGGAAACACCCACCAGAAACAACCTGGATTGTTTCCGGTGCATATTTTTGGTGAACCTTGAGACCTTCAGAGGCCTCTACCAAGGCCACTAGAAATAAGTTTGATATTTTCGGTGGATTCAGCCCTATTGTCGATGCATATTTTTGGTGATCCTCCTAATGCTGTCAAAATTGACAATGCTTGAACCCTTTGGGGTAGCTCTTGTGGGTCCCCCTTCGGTGCTTCCGACATGTAATGATATCTATCTACCCTTGTACATAGGACAGAGATGCACATGTACAATGAGAACTAAAGTGAGTTGAACACCAGGTTGATACACTCGAAAAAACAATTCAACCAAACATAACCAAGGTGAGGGATGGTTGACTTTATTTTGTGGAATGTTTAATATGTAGAAATGTGTTAGGAAATTTTAATTGATTATCTTATTGTTAAAATGATTATGTTGATAATTGTGAACATGCTATTTATATGGATTCATTATGTTATGAAATATGGATATTGGATATGTGATTTTGAGATGTGTAACGGGATCCGGTGTGGCTGAGGTGGTTCTAGTATCATGATTGCTATGTGAATGTTGCATTCATGCATTTATTATATGCATTAGATTAGATATAGTTTTAGAATGCACTTTGTGGCTGATGGTGATTCCGGTATTGTGCACTCCAGGACTATACTTGGAAATGGGTACGCTTTGCGGTCGATGGTAATTTCGGTATTGCGTAGCCCATAGTCAACTGCTTATATGAAAAATAGGTATATAGTTGTGTGTTACACTTTGTGGTCGATGGTGATTCTGGTATTGTGTACCCTGGGACTTTACTTGAAAATGGATACGCTTTGTGGCTAATGGTGATTCTGGTATCGCATAGTCTATACTAACTGTATCGCATAGTCTATACTAACTGTATCATTATGTAAGGCATGTAGAATATTTGTGATTAAATGACATTACCTATACTATGTCCCTTTGCCAACAGGGGGTAAGGTATTGGATAACCCAATAGTGATATATTCAATGAACCTTTCCGGAATGCCACACCCGTGATATTATGTGATTGTGGTAGGAGGCAGAAAATAGTTTGGCGTGGCCGATGGTGATTCCGTTGCCGTGACTGCCAAGAGGGGATTATCAAGGGTTTGTTGGGTGACCAATGGTTACATTCCAAGACCGGTAGGCTCCTAATCAAGACTAGGGTTTGTATCGCTGGGTGATCTATGTGTGAGTTCCAGGACCAAGGATACAGCCTAATGTGTCGTAGTAGCATTTAGCAGACTTAGCTGTATATTAGGTAGATTAATATCAAATGAATTGCATCATTCGCATCATGGACTATGTGTTTAATTCTATACTCATGGCATCATGATTTATTATGTGTATGTGGTTGATTATGCATGAACCCCAACCCTCACTGAGCTAGTTGGAGCTCACCCCTCTTGGATATTGCTTTTTAGATGATGATGTGTACCGTGGTACCGATAGGATGTGACTCTACCTCCGCACCTGAGTACGAAGTGACTGACTGGTGGATGCTAGAAATAGAAGAGCACGACCAGGATTGTGCCTATGATACCTGTGCCTACTCAGCACCTTGAGAGGCTCAGAGTCTTTTTGATATTATGATACCTAACTGATTTATGGTATTCTTAATGGACTTAATATATGTAAGTTATGGATATATGTATTTGAATAACTCGGTTACGGATATATGTTATCATTAGACATGTCCCCCATTTGAACTATATTTTGCTATGATATTCTTTGATTCTGCTGCAAATTGTTATGGTGGTTCAGTGTGTGTGGTTGTAAATGTTAAGGTACTCCTATCAGAGATCCTAGTAGAGGTGTAAGATGGGTAAGCGTCTTACTTACACTGTGGTATTCTATTACGGGGAGCGGGGTGTGATAACCTTGATTTTTACAGGACCAACCTTAATGCCTCTTTCACTTTCTATAAATCCCAATAGCTATCCGGCTGTTGCACCAAATACGTATTTCTGGGGGTTCACCCTTAGCTAATACTTCTTTATCCTCTCAAGGAATTTTCTCAGGGAGGAGACATGTCCTTGTCGATCCATTGACTTCACTATAATATCATCAACGTAGACTTCTACTTCCTTGTGAATTTTATCATGGTGGATAACAGTGGCCGCTCTTTGGTAAGTTTCCTACATTCTTGAACCCAAATAGCATCACCTTATAACAATATGTTCCCCACCGGTGGTGAAATCCATTTTCTCCTTGTCCTAGGGGTGCATGCTTATTTGGTTATACCATGAGAAACCATCCATGAAAGACAACAAAGCATGCTTTGCTATGTTGTCAACAAGCATGCCAATATGTGACAATGGGAAATCATCTTTGGGGCTAACTCTGTTGAGATCCCGAACGTCCATGCACATCCGTACCTTCCCGTCTTTCTTGGGGACTGGAACAATATTGGTCAACCATTGGGGGTATTCCACAACTTGTAGGAAACTAGCATTCCACTACTTTATCCCTTCTCCCCTGATTTTCTCACTCCATTCAGGACCCATTCTTCTAGGCTTCTACTTAATCGGCCTTGCATCAGGGTATATTGGCAAGTGGTGTTGCACAGTACTTGGATCAATCCCAGGCCTGTCCTAATAGGACTAAGCAAATACCTCCATAAATTCCTTAAGAAGACTTATCACTGGTGTTGCTTCTTCATCATTTAGGGTAGCATCGATCTTAACCTCTCGAGGGCATTGGTCTATTCCCAAATTAATGACCTGAGTATCCTCACGGATGGGTTGGGATTTTTTATGCTTGCATGTTTTGTTAGGTTGTGATATTCATTAAAATCATCATTAGAAATGGAGGCAAATCATACTCAGAATTAGGAATTTCATTAATGTTCAACAAAGCAATGATAGACTCAACATACATGAACTTGAACTTATTATTCTTAGGAAGTAAGGGAACATAAATGACATCAGAGGACTCAATGACAGACTCAGTGCTTTCTTTAGTGATATTCAGTTCGGTTAATTATTGGGTATGAGTGAACTCGAAGCTGTCTCCGGCACTGGTCCAATTATGTATTAGTCCATTGGCTCTGTGAATCAAAAAATATGGTAGGGGACCCTCTTCTTCTATGGCAACTGCTGCTATCTCAACCTTCTGAAGTTTCACGGCCACCAAAATGATCTAGCGAATCTCCTGGTATCCGAAGCCAAACTTCATGAGAGATGAGTTCTAGTTGAGGCTACTTAGGCCATTATTAATGAATTCCAGCTTCTCTAGGCAGCTACTTGAAATCATTCCTACCCCTCGATCACAGTTTAGTTGGTTGCTTTGATTATTCGGTTACAATTGGTTCTGGCACAATGCACACAAACCCTCAGTCTTTTAGCTCTTCTTTCCCGGGCATAAGTGATTTCACCGTGGAATGGTCTAGGCTTCAGTTCATGCAACTCTTTCATATGCATCTCTTGAAAGAATGAGAAAATATGTCTTTTCATGTCTACTGGCAGATGTAAGCACCAATTCAACTTCACTTTCTTTTCTCATTCTCTTTTCAGAAGAATCCAAGGGTTAATTGACTTCTTGAATTAGATCAATATGGTAGGATCAAGAGAGGAATCCTCATCTTCAATCCTTAGAATCCCTGATATGTTGATGATCTCGTGATCCTTCTTTGCAAATTGAAGCTGCTCTGACTCATAATGCACCCAATCAAATTCATCTTGGAAGAATATCTCAAATACTAGTTGAATATGGGCCACTACTTCATTAAACCAAGGTTCCACATTTCCATGGAACATAAAATCCTTTCCTTCCTTCACAAAGTATCCATTGAGGGTAGGAAAATATGCTATAAATGACTTCTTGTTGCATCCCTCTTTCTCAAATCCCTTGTATCCCAGTCCTTCTTTTCCTTTTGTTTCAACCATCATAGGGAACCTTAACACTCCCTGGTGATATTTTCCAAGCCCCATCCCCAGGAAGTACTGCATGTTCTTCATCATACTTCCCATTGATGGACTCCAAATAGTCTCCTCATCTATTAGAACATCTTCTTCAACTTTTCCTTTAGAGAGGAAAGCATATGTACCTTCTATCTCAAACCCACTAAGGCGGATCTCTTTTTCTTTCCCCCCTTTCTCAATGTTGGCTAGGGTATTGACTATCTTTGGATCTCCTGAAATGGTTATCACCTTTCCTTCATACAAGAACTTCACTTTCTGATGCAAGCTGGAAGATACTGCCTTGGCTTGATGCAACCATGGTCTTCCTAAGAGCATATTAAAGGAAGCCAAGATATCTATCACCTGGAAATCAACATCAAACTTTGCCAGGACGATTACCGCAGATGCTGTGAGAACTCCCAAAATGTCCCTTTTTGTGTTGTCATAAGCCCACACTGTTTGATTTGATGGTCTCATCTTCTCCATATCCAGACAGATGCTTAAGGCTGATCATAATGACAAAACATTCAAGGTAGACCCATTATCAATCAAGACTTGAGGCACAACTTTGTCGTGGCACTCAACTGATATATGCAAAGCCCGATTGTGTTTAGTCCCTTGGCTACGTAGCTCAGAATTGGAGAACATCAGAGATTGCATTGCATATGTTGCCCCTATTATCTCTGAAAGTTGTATTGGGTCAATTTCAATTGGCACTTGTACGTTTGCAAGGGACTTGAGCACGATTTCTTTGTCTGACGGGGAGTCCATCAATAAGCTCCAAATGGAAATGTTGGCCAACACCTTCTTGAGCTGTGTCAAAATAGGGTTTTCTGGTTCTGTACTGAAAAGCCTTTCTGCTGCCCCATTTGTTTTGGGCTGCTCCACCACCAATGATTTTTTCTTGTACTCCTTTTTGCTTCATGTCTCCATTACACTCACATACTTTCTGGTGAAAATATCTAGTGGATATCCATCACTTTCATCTTCAGTATCCATGATGGTAATAATCCCAACCATGGGGGTGCCTTCTTCCATAGGCTCTTCAGGTTCTCTCTTTAGATTTAGGGTAGGAAGTTGAGGTTCTTCACAAATATCATGAGCTCGGGCTCACACCTTCTTTGCTGCATTAAAGAAACGTTGGAGTCCCTTATCCAATACCTCTTCTAGTGTGTCCTCTCTTACTTCTTGGAGGTGCTTTACTTGTTCAACATAGTAATCTTCACTGATAGCCATGTCACGCAACATTTTGTTTGTCCCATTCAGGTGATCTTCCATTGTTCTCAAAAGTACTATTATATCCACCATTTTTTCTTCCGCAGCCACCTCAGAAACATCTTCTTCCTCTTCCTTTTCGTTTGGTAATTCTATCTCTTTTTGGATAGATAATGCCGGATGGATGGCATCAGTGGGATCCATCATTGGATCATCTCCACTCATGGCACACACCAGGTGACTAATCATGTCATCATCATTAGTTCCCTTATCATCAGAATTATCAAGCTCATCATGATCAGACTCTCCCTCTTTGTCCCTCATTATGTGAATCTGACAAGCCTCTTGCTTAATTTGCTCCCTGAATGCTAGTGCCATAACTGCCTTGAGTTGCCCATCTGTTATCTCTTCAACTACTGGCGAGGGGTCCACTCTATATTCAAAAAGGTGTATCAATGGGGTAGGGTCCATTTCAGACTCTTCATCGTCCAAGCATTCACTGACCTAGTTGATGAAGTATGATGCGATGACCTTTGGTAACATGTCACAACCATCCATCCATCTAGGCTCCTAAGGGCAGGGATCACATACCATCCCTGGGACATATGCCGATCAAGAGAAAAGGTCATCTGATGGGGTTGATGGGTATGAGGTAGGATAATATGATGGGGATGTACTATGAGAGGTTAGGTACGTTGAAGGGTATAGTGGATGATATAAAGGTGATGAAGAATATGATCCCGGATAGTATGACGGGGATTCTGGTGGTGGTGAAGGGGGATGATGCATAGGTGATGGAGGGACATGGACTATAGGAGCTTTATGTGGTGGAGGACTAGGTGGTGGTTGACCCATAACTCCCAGTTCTCCTTTATCAATGGCTCTTTCAACTTTTCTCCTCATTATCCAAACTTTGTTTCCCATGCTTTTCCTGTGAACTCGGGAATCCATGAGACCTTTTCTTTTCTTTAGTCGAATGAGTCTAGTTAAATCCACTTAAGCTTCTTCTGCTTCCAATGTATTAACTGCCCCAAGCTCTGGGAGTGGGTTGGTTGTGACATTGGGAGCTTGTTTGACTTTCTATTCTATTGTCCCATTATCTACCAAATCTTGGATAGCTTGTTGCAAATTGAAGCATCATTCTGTGGTATGACCTTTTTGGTTATAGTAAGCACAATATTCATGTTCTTTATACTAGGCAGGTGGGGGATTGCTAATGGGTCTAGGAGCAACCATGCCTAGGAGACCTTGCTTCTTCAACTTCTCATACACTATTGCCATTGGCATTCCCAAATCTATGAACTACCTCCTAGGCTACGAGGCCCTTTAGGCTACTGGATCTGCCTATATGACAAATGGTTGTGGCTGGGACACTCTAATGATGGTACTGGATGTTGGACTACATTCACTGTGCTCATCTCTAAGCTCCTGCCTCACCCAAACCATGCATTCTTTCCTTAGTCCTGAGGCACTACCTGATACTGGGCATCCCTTAACAACTTGTTTCAACACGAGTGCCTGTGGCTATCAAAGCATTAAAAGTTTGCAAATGTTTGTAGTAAAGGACTTCATAGTAGGGTTTGGAGAGATTTTCAATCAGCATCTCCACTTGTTCTGCCTTAGAAGGGCTATCCACCATTTTGGCACCCTTATCATGAATCCTCATTAGAAATGCCGTAAATGCTTCCTTTGGAAGTTGCCTTAGGTTCTCCAAGTCACACTGTTTAACATCAACTTCTATGTTGTAAGAGTACTGCTTGGTGAAGGCTCGCACAACTGTTCCGTAATTTTGAGTCTACGTAGGTTCGAATTGTGTTAGCCACCTCATGGCCGACCCCGACAAAGTCGCCATAATGCTTGCCCCATCTACTCATGTGTAAGTTGCCATGACTTGGCGATGCTCACGAAGATCTGTAAATGAACCTTGGGGTCTCCTAACACATCAAACCGATCAGTCTGCCACTTAAATTTCTCAAGAACCCATTGTCACACCTTGCCCAAATATGGTTAAGGTATGTGGCATTGGATTCCCAATTCAGTTAGCCTAACTATACCCAGGATCATAGATGCAGTGTACTAACCAGCCAACCACTTGAGAATATATACCAAAATCAGAGTACGCATATATAATCCATAGAAAGCGTAATTATGTGTGGTGACCAATTATACTCAAGATCACAAATGGAGTGTACTAACCAACCAACCACTTGAGAATATCTACCAAAATCAGAGTACACATATAGAATCCCTAGGAAGTTAGCAATGATAGTTACTGGTAATTAATATTACAGTCCCAAACTGAATTAATCCATAGGTAACAATAGCAATAATATAAATCTTACAACCATAATTAATATAAACCCAAGAATAAATTGTAGAGGTGTCCATCCAACTATGAAGTGTCTTGCACACATGGCCTCACAACCATACTAATCTTCTGTCCATTTCAGTTTCATTTCTAGCATCTAAAAACAAATATCAACGAGGGGTGAGCTATACTACCCAGTGAGGGGTGAGCATGCAAACACACACACATATATCATGAATGCCAACCCAAGCTCACAATATCATGCCATCTGGCTTATATGCAACAATCCATATGATCCATTTATTATTGTAATTTCTGTTCTAATTATTAAGTCTCAATAACGGGGTATAAGTGTTATAAGCAACGTAGGTGGCATCCTGTACCCTGTACATTGGGCTTCAGAGATACAAGCTAGTTATAAGTAGGAGTCAGCCAGTCCGATCAAAGGCTCGATCCCCCAGCTAACCCCTAAATAGTAACCCTTGAGAAACATGGTCCTGGAATCCCACACTGTCCTCGATCCCCTATGTTGTTCGACAGCTATGTGTAAAGTACATCGTACCATGTTGTCCCCTCTCAGGATACAGTACGTAGTATCTGGGTATAGTAGTCCTTCGCGACCTACCACCGAGTTGGATTAGCTAATACCTTACCCCTATTGGCAAGGGGTTATAGCACTGGGATGTGAGCCTAACCATATGCATCTAAATGTATCCATAGCAATCATAGCATCCACACACACAACTAAGGTCATAGCTATAAGACTGACATCTGAGCCCACAGCACCCGAAAGAACCTCGACCACACTATGCCACAAACCATCAATATTACATCAATCTCCACACGTCTACCATAATACTCATAAAAAAAAACCTCAATCACACCCAAGTTGGTAAAATCATACAACATGTTAAATATTTATATTTTTATATAAAATAAATCCATAACACAACATTCATCACATTTCACATGAGCATGCATAATTGAAAATATCAAAACACTCCATAAAATAATTCAAACACCAACTCACCTGATTTCCCCAAATTTGGTGTTCTTTCGTTGAATTTCCAATCACGCGTATCCTCACCGGGTACATTTTCAGGTCCCTAGATTACCAATTTCACATTTAGACCAATTTTATTTCCATAATCAGTTATAAATTTTCCCTTCCTATGTTCCAACTAAATTCTTGTATTGGAATCCACACTCTGTTGATAAGGAGTGCACTGACCTCAAGTCGGTATTCCTTCTCAGCTGACCAGCTAGCATTCTAGTCCAATTCCTGAGGTCTCGGTAGGTCATCTAGTCAACCTACATAGTCATTGAGCCTATTCTTGGTCTATTGGATTAGATTCAGATGTATTTAACTCATACCCTATTGGATATGGCTGTACTTCCCTTAGATCATGAATGTACTTGGATAGGGAGGGGCAATACTAACACTTCATAACCCCACACCTTCTGTTGCATTTTCTTTCCCTTTGTAGGTCATAGAGCATGCCCTCAGATGGCTTAACCATTATTGAGCAAGTTGGGGTTTATAGGAACAGTCCATAACTTCCATCATTAAAATCCCTTTAATAGCCCTATCCTATCAGGGCCCAACCAGCTGGCTGGCTTCCCTAGTAGAATAGACTATTTTTTAGCCTAACAGCCTTGCCTCTCTTGGAAAAATTGTGCTGGGCAGTTCCATCACCCGAAGTACATCCTACCCTTTTTATTTTAATTTCTTGCACCTTATAAATTAATTTCCCCCATTGAATTTGGGTCTTGGGAAGTCTTATTGAGTCAATTGGGTCCCAGCGCACCCAATTTACTCCCTGGGTGAGTCAGCTAAATTTTTTGCCTGCCCCTAGGAAAAATTGAGATCATGTGGGAGTCAATCCCACCTCCATTTACATTTAATTTCATTCAATTAGAGAAAGCTCTATGATTTAGGGTTTCTAGGACAATCCTGTAATTAATTGGGTCTCAATTGGGGTCCAAAAATTGAGGCTTTTGCTATAGGAGACTATACTGGGTTCCCATAGGGAAATTCCCTCACCCAATTTCATTCTTAGACTAACCCTATCATAGGCCGATTCCGACCCTAGCTCAATTCACCGGGATGGGTTGGGAATAATACCATTCTGGAGTTCCTATGAGTGTGCAAGCAGCTCACATATAGCCATGTAGCTCTGGGTTCCCATTCCCAATTGTGTAGCACCCTCTAATAGCATCCTTCCACTACTAGTAGCTTATGGGAGTACAGGTACAGTAGTAGCAGTAGAAAGGAGGACCAATAGTAGGGAGTAGTAGAGAAGAGCAACAACACTCTCTCTGATCCTTCCTTCTTCTTCCCTATTCTTCTTCCCTTCTCTTTTCTTTTCTCCTCTATTTCTTTTCTGTTCGCAGCAGAAAAAGTAGAGAAGAAATGGCGACCTTCCCCCTTTTATAACCTTAAAACAGGCCTTAGGGTCTGTTTGGCAAAGCACTTTTATAAGAAACTCATTTTTCCTAAGTAATTAAACTTAAATAACTCGGCACAAAATTAGGGTGTAACATGAAACTAATTCCATTTCAACCCTTAATCATGCCCTAACCTATGGTAGGAATGGGTAAAATAACTTTGCAAAGCAGTGGGACCCACAAAGAAAAATACAAATTTATGGGCATTCTGCCACTGCAACCAGCTAGCCGGTTAGCCTAAGGCTATCCCACCGGTTGTCCTTTGTTAGCTTCCCTGCTGTCCTACCTTCTACCCAAGGTAGTTCACACTATGTGGGACCTTTCCCCACACCTGTAGACCATTCATAACCATTACCTACTCTTCTCTCTTGTCTACTTCCTTCCCTACACAGCTGTATGGATGTTTTCATAGACCCTTTAGTTCAACTTTCACATCTTACCCTCCTCGACTGAATTCCACTTTTGGAATTGAGGGGTTCTAAATCCAAGGTGTTACAATTACTCCCCTCCTTCAAATAAATTTCATCCTCAAAATTTGTGAGGTCAATAGCTTCCAAGATCTTCGTCATTCTTTTCAATTTATTTCAACTTCAGAATTGTGAAAACATTTTGTGTACTTAAATTCTTGCAATACTATCATAGAGTTTACTATCATCCAGAACTATATCTTTCCTTACATTTCTCTACCGAAATCACAACTACAGCTAAGATAACAGAACTTGAGAATTCCTTCGGGTGACAAATCCCTCTCACCTTATCGTATACTCACCTTAGTATTTCTCTTATCCACAAGTGACAAATTGAAAATTTTCCCTTGCCATAATTAATAGAATTACTCATCATCAGTGAAATTACTTAAGCCCAACATCATACATCATTATATTCATTAGTTGTATTGTTCCCTAACCATTATTCTTGGTTTGTGAATCCAAATTTAGTATTCCATTCTGTTCCTTATCCTTCTTCAAATTCCGGTTGCCTCTTTACATACCCGGATACAGTATATTTGACCTTACTAGCAATATATATATTGGATATTTGGATTCAATTTTTTTTTATAAGGATTTCAAGATTTTGAAAATCTCATAATAGTCTTATCTTAGCAGTCCATAATCTACTATTATTATTCTGAGTTTACATTGATAAATCTCATATTTTTATCATTTTCCCCACCTTTTTTTTTCATCATTAATCATTTCATCCCAGTTTTACATATAGCTTTTAGCCACCCCTCAATATTTCATTCCATCAAGGTCTTGTATACTTAGCTCAGCAAATTTAAAATTTTCAATTGTCACCCAATTGCAAATATTACTTCATCTAATCATAATCTAACCTCTTATGATTCCTAGGGTCTTAGCATGTCTTCACTTCGTCTGCTGCTTTTCCATTAATAGCTTCTGCTTCTAATCCTTGGTACTTTAATTAGTGTATGGTACTTACTTACTATCCCATTTAAAACACATTTTTGAGATATCATTCATATCAATGGTTGCATGTAGTTACTGTTAGTTGGAATAAGTCCCAATATGTTATATCAGGCTTAATCTGTTGGAAATTGTGTCCATCAAACCAAGTTTATTTGTAATTTAAACCAGTTCAGTTTAGTAAAGCGTTATTGGTTTATTACATGAATTATAAATGAGCAATGTGTCCATTAATAGGTTTATAAATGGAAGTCACAACTAGGGTTTGGGTTGGGCACCCTTATCATAAATAGATGTCATATGTTGTACTACTAGATATAGAGATGTCAGTGTACTTATGTGAGCACACATATGTGTGTGTATTGGCAAAGAATCTTTTTGTGTCATACTACCTCATATATTACCACTGGAAGTGTTTATGGGAATTGACACATCACCTTACCTTTAACTTGAGATTGTTTATTTACTATATACATTGACACTGCGGTGTTTGCACACACACTTTGATGTATTAATGACCAAAGTCCAAATGGACCTGGCCGGTATATTGGGTGTGAGAAAAAATGCACATGAGTGAAAAACTAATCAACAGGGCTTCCACTACCTGTTTAGGGGAACATCAAGAGAGAGAGCGTTTATGCACAAGCGTATTGAATCAGAGCTTTGTATCATTTAAGAAATGATTTTATATTTCTAATGGTGATTAGAAATGATTAAACACAATTAACGTGCGTGTACACTCCTATATGGACATGTACTATGGAATGGGGTCATGGTGGTATTGATGTACATGCCCTATAATCCATAATGATAATGTTAGTAGTTGACCATAATTTAGTTATGGTGGATATTTAATTAATTTTGATTAATTAAATTGGGATGAATAAATAATTACTGGGCAGTTAATAAGTTATTTAATTATTTGCATGATCCCTCTTAGAGTCTGCTTCTTCCCTTTCTTAGCAAGCAAGTATTTGAGTCATATTGGATAAACTAAGTTTATGAAAAGAAGAGAGATTTACTTATTTGGAATAAGTGCCTTATGGAAAGAAGAGATATTTACTTATTTGGAATAAATGCTTTACGGAAAGAAGAGAAATTTACTTATTTGGAATAAGTGTCTTATGAAAAGAAGAGAGATTTTTATAAAAAAAGAAAAAAAAAAAAGGGAGAATTAAAGTTTTAGGAAAATTAAAAGAGTTTAATTTTCTTAATTGAATTTATTTATTATAATATAATTCCCCACATTATATAAAATAGAGAAGAGTAAAATGGGATTCTAACTTTTTGCATCCCATTCTCCTTCTCATCTTTTGGCTCTCTCTCTCCACTTCTATATCTTTCTTCTTCTCTTCTCTTCACACTAGTGTTGAACTCTAATTCCTGCACAAGGAAGAAAAGTAAGTTAGTAGTTGCACAATTGAAGGAAAGAGGAGGGCTATTAGATAGTCAATTGAAACTTGTGAAGTTTCAAAAGCTTTATAAACTGCACCTGCTGCACACTTGGGATTCAAAACTTGGATTGTTGGTCTGAGGAAGAACCATTATGGAGGAGGAGCTTCGCTTGCAGTTCTTTGTAAGTATTATTCTCATTATTTTGTACTAGTTATTATACTTATTTGGTTTTAATGATATGGAGAAAGACTCGAATCGATCCGAAATTCCGCTGTGCACGTCAGGTTGGGCTGAAAAAGTCTTGTTTCCAATAATTAGTATCAGAGCCTATTCTCCTATCCATTGAAATCATGGTTTCATCATGGTTGAATGGATATTACTTAGCATATTGGAATGGTTGTGTGTGGATGCATCGATCAAAATATAGAAACTTTGTTCAAAATTGGGTTTTCAGAACCCCTTTTTAAAATTAGGTTTAGAACCCATATTTTTCAATTATCTTTTTTAAGTTTTTGTTTTTTCATAATTTTTATATTCTGTTTTAAAAAAATAAAAAAATTTAGTGGGGGTGGGCACGCGAGCCCATCAAGGTGCTAGCGCCCCTCACCAGGGTGCCCTTGCCCCTCATCTGTGTGTTACAGCCCCTCCTTACATGTGTCGATGTGCAGGCCGGCCTTCCACTTGGCTGGGTTGGGTGTTCGGTTGATCTTTGAGTCTTGCTTGGTGGTGGGTCCCACTTATTGGATCGAGTTATTATTTTATTTTATTTGCTTATTTTATGAATATGATTCATATTGTCACCACCATATTGTCAATATATAATTGTTAAATATTTTTGGGCACCTAGATAATGGATTTGATCCATGGTTTGTTTTTCAAAGGTGTTTTGAAAAGTAATATATTTTATGTCATTGGTTGACATAGATTGTGCTAATATGCAAGTATTGATAGAAGATTACTATTTGCATGTTTAATGTAGCTGAACATAGTTCATCCATATTCCATGTTCCAATCAAATGATTATGTATGTGTTTTATTTAATTATGTGAAACTAGTAATTATGGGATTGGAAAAATTATACATGGGTGGCATGGTTGCATGTGATGTGTTTTTATGAATGTGTTATGGGAATGGATATGATGCTTCTTCCTCTCTCTCTTCTTCTCTATCTTTGTGAAACATGCACTCTACTCCCATGGGCAACCCAAGATGGTGGGCTGGTTTCTCATCGGAGGTTTCTATTTGATAAAAGAAATATGTATAGATTTTTCCTAGGTTTATTAATGTAATTTTAGAAAAGATTGGATTTTCTTAAACGTGTTGATGGTGATCAACGCATGATGATCAAAGAAGAAGATGGAGATCTCGAGCTTTGATGGAAGAATGGAGAAAAGAGACGCAAAAAGAAGATAACGTGGAGCTAATGGCTACTTCCTTGGCATAGTTGATGTGCCCACAGGCACATTGGGGTTTATTGGGTTAATTAAAGAATTAACTAAGCCATCCCATAATCACTTTAATATTTTCAAGTTGCTATCCATGATTGTTTCCTTGTATGTTTGTTTTCACTCTCTATTGTAAAAGCATGTATGATATGAATTAATCCAAGTTTGTGGATATATCCATGACCTCCCATTGAGGTGAGTGTAAAATAATATGAGATGTGAGTATATGATGTTGACAGGAGAATGGCATGCTTGTGTCGCATAGTGTATTGCACTCATTTCTTCTTGGATATGTTAAGAGAATGGATAGTGGGGGTACACCACGACAGTGGGCCATCCCTCATTTTTTCATAGCTCTAACTAATGCAATGGGTATGTGCATGACTTGAGTGTATTCCATTCGACAGGTGATGGGCATGATATTCAAGGGGTCAAATAAATTAGAGGCCTTGGAGGTGGATAGATTAGTTCACTAGATCAAGTCATGGGTAATTAACACCGATAGGGAAAATTATTCATGTATTGATTTGAGTTTCCAATTCACATTCTAAAGTCAAGAGGGAGACTTGAATGTGAACATTACCATTATATTGTTGCTCAAGTTGTCAGTGTGAATAATGGTAATTAATTCATGTAATGATATTCTTGTGCATTATAGATAATTAACAATGGCTGCAATTAACTCCGACTACTTTCACTCATAAGTGAGACCAAACTGACTAGCCCAAACTATGCGAATTTGTACTACAATATTAAGTTACCCCTCAAAGCAGAATCACTCTATTCAGTGCTTGATGAAACTACCCCTCCTACTCCTGATAACCATTCCACCGAGGATGAGGTGTATTATTATGATGATTTCTAGGTCAGGGATTCTAAGGCATCCCTATACATTATGAACTCAGTGGATAAGTCCATTAGGGATTCTATTAAAGAAGTCCGGACTGTTGGTGCTAAGATAGACAAGCTTCGTGAAATGTTCAACAAGCAATTTATTCACTCGCGCAATGACTTGGTGGATGAGATCCACAACATAAAGCATACTGAATGAAGTTCAGTAATGGATCATGTGATGAAACTATCAAATCTATTTGATAGGCTTGATGCTTTAGGAACACAGTTCAGCCTCTTATACCAAACTAGCATAGTACTACGCTCTCTACCTACCTCCCTACTACAATCAGTTTGTTATGTCTTACCAACTGAGTCAATAGGCTTTGCCACTTACTGAATTTACAAATGCCCTTGTGGAGGCTGAGAAGACATGTGTGGTCAAGAAAGAGGTGAACACCACTGAGGCAAACACCTCTTCCAAGAAGAAATGGAAGAAAGGCAAAAAGGGCAAGAAGAATTACAATTTGAATCCCAAGGGAGGAGTTAAGAAGAAGGGAAACCAGGCCGATGATTCTTGCTTCAAGTATCATAAGAAAGGCCACTAGAAGAGGAACTATTGTGTATACCTGGCTAAGATGAAAAACAAAAATTCAGATGAGAAGAAAGAGGATGCTCCTAAAGAAGGTACATTTGATGTTACTGTTCTTTACGAGTTAGTCCTTACTATTGAACTCAGCAATTCATGGTTGGTGGATATTGGGTCCACTATTCATGTTTGCAATGTGTTGTAGGGGTTTAAAGAAATAAAAAAAATTAGAAAAGAATGAGGTGCGATTACAAATGGGCACTAGAGCTGATACTGCGGTGAAAGCTGTGGGAGATTTATATTCAGAATTTGATTCTAGTATTTTAGTTTTAAAGGATTGTTCCTATGTACCTGTAGATACCCAATTTTGTCACCCTCCTTTGGCTATGATGAAATTTGGATCTTGGACGCGACTTCTGACTTCCGACCGACAAAGGTGTTGATGGAAACATTCCCCTACCCAAACCTTGGAAATTCCCGTGCGGGAGAGAATGGGTCCAATTTTGGCTTTTCATATATGAAGGAATCTGGTCAAGATGACCTTATAGATGAATAGTGCTCAAAAATATGATTCCAACGATATATGATATCCCAAAATCGGACCGACGGATCTCCTATAATCATCACCGAAAAAACCTATATTTATGTGCACGTTGCACGCTCTGGCCAACAGGTTAGCCCGCACGCATGCTCACTGTCCACGGGCTGCAACACTTGCACACAGCCATACCATGCACACAGCCATGCACACACCCCTGCACACCCCTGCCGTACGTTGCGCGCCCCCACCTTATAATGTGCGCGCCCCCGCCGTACGTTGTGCATGCCCCTGCTGCATGATGTGCACACCTTGCCTACATGGCCGCGCACACTGTGCTTGCACCATGCACAGGTGGCCCGCACATCGTGCAAATTACCCACACACCTGAGCGTGCACACACTCGCTACCCATGCCTGCACCACCTCAGCCATTACCAGTGCGTCATCCGTCACGCACCTATGATGTCATCCACCTTTTTCTGGGTAAAGCTTATCTCTCCTCCCATTTTTTCGAAAATCACCTTTTTCTGCTAAACCTTCTCCTCCTCCTGCTATTCTGAAAATTGCCTTTTTTGGCTAAATTTTTTCTCTCCTCCCACTTTTTCGAAAACTTCCTTTTCTGGCTAAAGATTCTCTCTCTTTTTTTTTGAAAATTGCCTTTTTTGGCTAAAGCTTCTCTCTCCTCCCATTTTTTTGGAAATCACATTTTTTTCTGGCTAAACCTTCTCTCTCCTCTCGCTTTTCTGAAAACTACTTTTTCTGGCTAAACTTTCTCTCTCTTTTTGCTTTTTTGAAAACTGCCTTTTCCACCTAAAGTTTCTCTCTCCTCCTGCTTTTTTGAAAACTATTTTTTTCGGCAAAACTTTCTCTCTCCTCCCACTTTTTCAAAAACTGCCTTTTCTGGCTAAACCTTCTCTCTCCTCCCACTTTTCTAAAAAGCACCTTTTTCAAGCTAAAGTTTCTTTCCAAAAATCACATTTTTCTAGCTAAAATTTCTCTTGCCTCCCTTTTTTTTGAAAACCTCCTTTTACCCATTGGACAAAAGCCCTTCCCACCCATTTTTGCCTTCAACTCCCTTTACCCATTGGACAAAAATCCTATCTCCTCACTATAGGCAAGACCCCCCCCCTTTCATCCACTGGATAAAGGGATTCCCCCTCTCCTATTTAGCCAAAAAAAACTATAAATGCCCTCCCTTAGAAAAAACACACCAACACACCAGAATCCTCTTTCAGAGTGAAATTTTCCTCCCCTCCCCCCTCTTGATTTTCTTCTGATCTTCGGAGCGATCTTTGTCAAGATCCGAAAACTCATTCGGATCTTCAAAGTGTTCTTCAGGATCTTAAAGATCTTCAATCCAAATTCTTAGTAAGATCCAGTTTTTAGCCAAAAATATTATATTCTTGAGCCACCTCCCTTGAGTGTTCTTGAGTGTTCTTGAGTGTTCTTGAGTGTTCTCGAGTGTTCCTGAGTGTTCTTGAGCGTTCTTGAGATAGAAACCCCCCCTTTTGAGGTTCTTTGGGTCTATGAAGAGATCTTTGTTAAGATCTGAAATTATGTTTGAATCTTCAAAGTGTTCTTTGGGACTTTGGAGTCCTTCAATCCATTTTTAGGTCGGTCTGTTTCTTTTCAGAAATAGCCTTTCCTAGCCGAACCTCTACCCGAGTGTCCCTGGAATATTTTTAGAAATAGCCATTCCCAGCGAAAGCTTTGTCTAAGTGCCACCTCAGCCTAGCCCTCCCTTAGCCTATCCCCAACGGAAGCTCTGTCGGAGTGCCATCTCATCCCAAGCCTAGAAATAGCCTTCCCTAGCCGAAGCTTTGTCCGAATCTAAAACCTGAAATACATTCCCTAGCCGAAGCTATGTCCGAATCCAAATCCGAAAGCGACCGTTCCTAGCCGAAACTCTGTCCAGATACCATCACAATCAGCATCTCTCAAGAAAGGAAGTTGGAGGTCAAGACGATCTTCCCCTGAGCCAAGAGAACATGAAAGACAGTCTGAGCCAGTACCAATCTGGGGCCCACCCCTCTTGACCTGAAATAGGGGTCAAATTCAAGATAATCTCTCTCCTCATTTAACATAATGTAGATATCTAATAAGCCTTGTTTTAGTGTATATAATAGTTTGAATTCAATTAATGTATATACGTGTGATAACTTAGCCATACATTTGGAATAGTAATAATTGTGGAAAAGGTTCGTTCTCAAGTATCTAGCAAGAAGACCAGTTGAACCGGGAAGATTAGGTGCTTAATGCCTTCCCAACTCTATAACTTGACACTTACCCTAAATCTCTGGACCAGACCAAATTTTGGGCCTTTTTCTCAAGAATTGGGCCCACCCCCGGGTCCTAGGTCCATAACCCTAGGTGGTGACTCTAAACCCCATTTGCATGATCCCGATCCCCGAATTGGACCATCATCAAAATCCTCATCTCAAATGATGAATTTTACACTCTTACAAAATTGGCCTCCACGTATCTCCAAGCGACGATACGATGGTACAAGGCCTGCAAACAAAGCACACACGACTTGAACCCCTCCCCCTCACATGAAGGTGAAGAGAGAGAGAGGAGAGAGGATGGGGATACATAGCCCATCTTCGGTCACTACCCTTACAGTGGTGACTCCATTGGGGATAAATGTCAAGCTTCCAATACTAGATGCTACCTTTAAATGCAAGAACATTTTCCACCACATTTGTTTGAAAACGTGTTTGGCTAACTCTATGTTTGTAATTATATTTGCTAACTGCATCATGCATCGTGCTTGAAGTGAAATCATTTGATGAGGGACTCCCTATCATGCCCGCAGCTTCAGGGAGGTCAACGCATGTCATGGAGAGTGCTCTGAGAGCAAATGATACCCACTTTCTATACAAGAGTGGAAGGTATCATCAAACGGCGAGGATGTTGTATTTGTGCCAGCACCCTCTGGGAGGTCCATTCACTTTATAGCATTCTGAGATTGAATGCGTCATTAAATAGCGAGGATGTCCGTATTTGTGCCAGCGCCCTCGGGGAGGTCCAAGAACTTTATGGCATTCTGAGATCGAATAATAGTTACCCTACATTAGACTTTTGCACATAATCACTCATGCTTCCACCGCCTCGTGGCCAATTGCTTAACCTCATGTGTATATAGATCCTATCAAGGAAGCCTTGTCAGTCCTATTGCATCCACCACATGCTCGCATCATGTAGAAAATAGACGAAGAAGCTAAGAGCACCATAATCTAATTGTAGAACTTGTTTAAGGTATTGAAAAGGAATGTTCCTAAATTATATTCCCGGCGTAAAGAATTGCTTTCCTAAAGTGGGTTTTGGATAAAAAGGTGTCCCTCTTTCCTAAGGAAAAAGTCCAGATACGTGACTCAGGGGCAATCCTGTTAGAGTCATGTCAAGTCCCGAGAAGTCCTGAGAAAATCAGGAGGAAGGACACCTAGTGGGAAAAAGAGTAAGGAAAGCATGACTTTATAACATGGAATGTCTTATGGGAATATTCTCAACAAGCCACTTGTATGAACTTCCTGCTTATGACATTGGGTGGACCGGGGGCATCAAAACCTATCCACCCCCTACCATTTAGCAGACGGACTTTGGATGAATCATTGGTTATTAATTTGATGAATGCGCGAACAAGGGGTTGGGAATTCAAGAATCCTAAAATAAACCACTTTTGGTTTAGGCACAATTCAACATCTCAAGTATTTGCCACGGTCCCTTTGGACACATCAGGGTAATCGGTTGACTCACCTAAATCCAGAATCACCTCCATCATTACTTTGAGGTTGTCTACTACTAGGTGATTATAGCCCAATAAGCATGACTCCACCCAATATGGAGACACCCGAACAGGCCTGGGTCCATCCCGTGGAGACCTTACAGACAGAGATGGCTGAAATCAAAAGAGGGATAGCTCAGATATCTCATACACTTTAGAACCCTCCCAGAGCTGATCCCAGGAATGATCCGGCACTGGCAACAGGAGATGTAGACCAAAATGGAGCTATAGGTCATCGTGGGAATTCTTCCCAAGTCTACTCAGGTGAACCAGAGCATGTCCGGCCAACCGGTCAGAGAGGATCTTCACCTACCCAGCTGAATGGTCCACGAGGGGCCTATTCCAGGGTCCCTCCTCCTAGGGTAGTGATCAAAGATGAAGAAGAGGAATTTAGAGCACACATCCACTTTGAGCCTCCGAAGACAGAGAAAGAAAGGAACCTCAGAGAGCAGTTAGAGAAGTTGGAGAACATGATTCGAGCAAGAAAAGGCTTAGAAGGCCAAGCAGTGGATTCTGAGGAAATGAGTTTCTTCTCTAGAGCAAGAATTCCAGAAAAATTTAAATGGCAGACTGATAGATTTGATGGGTCATGAGACCCTAAGGCTCATCTCAAGGTCTTCCTCAGCATCACTAAATCGTGGCAACTTGCAAATAACCAAATGGGCTAAGCATTTATGTTGACCCTATCAGGACTAGCACTGAGGTGGCTCACACAGTTGGAGTCATCACAAACTCAGAATTGGGTGATGGTAGTAAAGGCCTTCACTAAACAGTACTCCTACAATACTGAGGTGGATATGAAACGTCGGGAGCTTGAGACGTTGAGGCAGCAGCCTAATGAAGGATTCACCACCTTCTTGATGAGATTTAGAGACAAGGCCTCCAAGATGGAAGATAGGCCTTTAGAAGAAGAGCAGGTAGAGATGTTAATAAAGAACTTGTTGAAGCCCTATTATGATGTTCTTTACTATTAGCATTTGCAAACTTTTGATGCCTTGATAGCCACCAACACACGGGTGGAGAATAAAATTTTGAGAGAGGCCCAATATCAAGGATCCCCCCAAGATGCAAGCAAGAACACCCGAGTAGGATGGGGAAAGGGTCCAGAAACTAATATGGTAAGTGCAGTTCAACAGTCAGTCTCACCAACCACTTCTTCATAGCCCTTCATAATACAAGCAGATGCACCCACCCAAAAGGCTCCTCACCCAAGAAGGCAATTTTCTGATCTAGGAATGCCTATAACGGCCGCATATGAGAAGTTAAAGAAGCAAGGATTGCTAGAGACAATGGCTCCAAGAGTGATCAGTAACCCTCCTCCAACTTGGTATAGGGATCATGAGTATTGTGCCTACCACACTCAGAAAGGGCACAATACTGAAAGATGTTTAGGTTTACAACATGCAATTAAGGACTTGGTAGACAATGGAACCATTGAGGTCAAGATCAAATAGCCTCTCAATGCCAATACCAATCCACTCCCCGATCATGTGAACAATCTGGATGAAGAAACTACAGAGAGCGACCCTTCTTAACTCATTATACCTAGAGCTTGTAAGAATCATATGAATGCCCACGCTTATAGAAAAATCATGAGTCAAAGGGTTGGAGTCATAAGAACCCCAGAAGAAGAGAATCATCAGAGGAAGAGTCAGAAGATCGGGTGCCCCCTGTCCATCCCTCCTCATCAAAAGAATCCACCGCACCGCATTACCAATCTCTGCCACATTATTAGCCCCGCCATAATATCAGCATCCGCCCTATCATCAACCTTTCCCCCACCATCAAAGTGGAGGAACCTCTTCATCCTATCACCCCCAATCTTCATATCCTACCTCTCACATTACATCATCTTCATACCATCCCACTTCATATCCCTCATCACCCTTACACTAATCCCATTCTCAAGGTTCGGTGTATAACCCAAAAGAAGGATGGATGGATGGGTACGATTGGAAGGATATGCTCGCACTACCAGATTCCCAAAGATGAATTCATCAACAGGGTTAGTAAATGCATTGGGGGAAGACCAGGAGAGTGATCCCACTTCTCTAATTCAGCCTACTGTAACTTCAGAAGACAATCCAGAAGTAATTGAAGAGATTACAACTGATCTTCTTAGAGCAGTAACCACATTGGCTATAGGGGAGCAGATCAAAGAATACACTTTTTAATCCATATAGGGAGTGATATAGAGATTGATAAGTCAGGACTGGTCCAACTTTAAGCCAGTAATGATAGAACTAACCCTACGGAAATCTTTCGATCCTTACGCTCTGAATACTACGAGCGTTTGGATGCCAGAGAATTTGATGGCCCTGAGGAATCTAATGAAGAATCAAGTGGGAGTGAAATCAGCAAAGAAGAGGATGATGATGATGATGATGAGGACGAAAATAAAGTTGAGAAGGATGGAGATGACTTTGATTCTCGAGAGGATGATGGGTATCTAGACTGGGATGACTACCAAGGGCCTTGGTATAATGATTACGATGATGAGTCAGAATATTACTCACCAGAACATTTGACATGTTCCTCAATCTAAGCCATTGGCAATGATGACCTAATAGCTGATCCAACAAGTGGAATTTACCCTTCCCTATGCATGGAGGGAGATGATTCTACATTAGATTCAGAGAATGAGGGGGAATCTGGAGAGTCGACGTACGTTTATATGGACGAACAGTACTCCACATTTGAGTTGGAAGAAAAACTGTGTAAAGTGTATTCCAACATATTGAGAATGCAAGAAAGGGTAGAAGAAATTGACAAAATGTTAGGGGAAGTAACCATCAGTGATCATTACTATCGGGAGCAATTGGTTGATCTAGAGGAAATAGGACCAAATGACACAATCGCAGAGGCAGTAGACCCTGCGTTCCAATAGCTTTCCACTATAGTCAAGAAGCTACAAGCCAGGGCAATGGATATTTATGGAGGTCCTCGACTTCCCACCCCAAGCAGAGAAGGAGAATTAGAAGAAGATGATTCTATGGTGGGAATAATCACCCTAACCAACAGTGATGATGAAGATAGTTATCCCATTGATATTATTGTGAAAAAACCAATCAACTTGATGGAAACTAGAAGTGGGAAAGACTACAATGGCAAGACTCTTGCAGTAGAGCAGCCAAGGGCTAATGAAGCCGAAACTGGTAGTGTAAAGAAAGAGCCAGAGAACCCAGTCTTGGCTCAACTCAATAAATCCAAGGCAAATATCTTCATTTGGGGATTGTTGATTGTGTCCCCTTCGCACCCTAAAGTAGTCTTGAGGTCTCTCACTAATGTGCAAGTGCCGATCAAGATAAATCTGACACACCTCACACATATAGTAGGAGCAACATATGCGGTGCAGTCCCTGATCTCGAATTTTGAGCTTCTTGAGGAAACCCAACACAATCGAGCTCTCCACATTACAGTTGAATGCCTTGACAAAGTAGTTCCCCAGGTTCTTGTCGACAATGGATCCGCTTTGAATGTGCTGCCATTGAGATCAGCAAAGAGTATAAATGTCAACTTGGAAGAAATGAGGCCAACCACCCAAACCATAAGGGCATATGATAATACAAAGAGGAAGATCCTTGGAATCATTACCCTTACTGTAAAGATTGGCCCGATGAAGTTTGATGTTGATTTCTATGTCATTGATATACCGACAGCTTTTAACATGCTCTTGGGAAGGCCTTAGCTGCATCCTACGAAGGCTCTGTCCTCTAGTCTCCATAACAAAATGAAGTTCATTCATGAGGGGAAGGTGGTCTTAGTGGCCGGAGATCCTAAAGTGGTTAACACTCTGGCCAACATTGAAAATGGGGAAGAACAAGACCAAAAGGTGCAACTGAGTGGTTTTGAAATAGACACCACTTGCGTAGCAATTGCCTAAGAAGTTCTAAAGGAGAAAATCCAGGCTAACTATGAAGCCATTTGGAGTCTGCTAGTGAATCAGATGATGAAGAACATGTAGTATTTTCCTAGTATGGGACTGGGGAAATATCACCAAGGAGTTCCAAAGCAGCCTAATTTGGCTATAAACAAAGTAAAGAATTATCTCGGGTATACTCCTCCAACTATCAAAGGGCCGAAAGTGCTGAGGATGAATAAGAAGATCTCCGTCACTTACTACCCTACTCTCAGTAGATACTTTGTGAAAGGAGAGGATTTCCCCTTTTGTGGGAATGTAGAGCCATGGTTTGATAAAACCACCACCAAGATGCAACCAGGACTTGAAATTTTCTTCCAAGACAAGTTCAATTGGGTGACTCATGAAGTGGAACAACAGAAAATGCTAGTCAAAGAAGGTGACCAAGATAATTGCATCACTAGAATAGCATAAACTGCATTGATTGAGACTGGGTCTTCCTCTGATGATCCTACAATATTGATCCAATCAAAGGAGGCACTAGACCTCAAGTTCTCATGAAGAGAGAATGGGAGAAGAAGATAAGGCTCACCTGGAGTCTGCCGCTTCCCATTGATTTAAAAGGCTTCATTTACTCCCTTCTACAAAAGCCAAGAACCCGAGAGTTGCATGAGCTCAAGCCCCATCCTTTCAGAGGAAGAAGTGAGTATGCAAAACAGAGGAGAGCATAGAGGATGATGGTTTGTATATATTGTGCCCAAACCAATTGCAATGGGAAGGCTCGTGAAGGTGGTCAAAGATGTGATCGAGGTATAGGGATGGCATCCCTTAACTGGCTCAAAAAGATAAACTTCATAGAAAAAGGATTAAGCAATCTCCATTGATCTTCACCCCTCAAGAAGTTCGGCTTCCGAGAGCACGAGATTGATCAGCTGGTATTCATGAAGAAGCAGGCACCTATCCAGAGGAACCATTGCGCCACTACAGAAAAAGCAGCAACTTTCTTAGAAGGAGAAGAAGGACCTTTGCCACACCTCCTCATGCATCAAGCCACTGAACCACTTCTGAACTAGACAAGCATTGGGAAAAACTTCAAGTTTGCTCATGCTTTTGAGTCAACCAACTTGATTACCCCTGGTGAAAGCATCAAGCCAGTTATTGAGTTTGTAGTCGAGTTTGTTGTTTATGATTCTGTGTCAATCTCCCCTCTTGAGAAGAGTCTAGAGTCCTTGTATGTCGAGTCTGTTACTCCTTCTTTCGTGAATGAAATTTTTGATTCCAAGTATGACTTGCCTCCTTTTTCCGATGATGATCTTAATAAATATCAAGAATTAATAAAACAATACAAACCAAAGAAAGCCCAACCCATCTGTGAGGATACTCGGGTTATTAATCTAGGAACCAACCAATGCCTTCGAGAGGTAAAAATTGGCACTACCCTTGATAATGAAGAAACATAATAGACGAGTAATCTTCTAAAGAAATTCACTGAGGTCTTTGCTTGGTCTTACAAGGATATGCTTGGTATCGACCCTAACATTGTGCAGCATCAATTCCCGACTTACCTTGGGGCAAAGCCGGTAAAACAGAAGCTCCGAAGAATATGGCCAAATTAGAGTGAGAAGATCAGAGAAGAAGTTGTGAGGCAATGGAATGTGGGTTTCTTACAAGTGGTGAAGTACCCCCAATGGTTGGCCAATATTGTACCAATACCGAAGAAAGATGGGAAGTTATGGATGTGCGTGGACTTCTGGGATCTTAACAAAGTGAGCCTAAAGATGACTTCCCATTACTCCACGTATTGGTAGATAATATGGTAGGGCATGCCTTATTATCATTCACGGATGGGTTCTCAGGATACAACCAAATAAGCATGCACCCAGAGGATCATGAGAAAACAGCCTTCACCACTCCATGGGGAACCTATTGTTATAAGGTGATGCCTTTTGGACTGAAGAATGCTGGGGCAACTTATCAAAGAGCAACCACGACCATATTACATGACATGATGAACAAAGACATGGAAGTTTATGTGGATGACATGATAGTAAAGTTAAAAGATCGATAGGGGCATATTCCAGCACTAAGGCGATTCTTTGAAAGAATCAAGAAATATTAGCTGAAGTTGAACCCTCAGAAGTGTGTATTCAGGGCAACGGCGGGAAAGTTGTTAGGCTTCTTAGTGAGTGAAAGAGGCATTGAAGTCAACCCTATCAAGATCAAGGCAATTCAGGAAATGCCCACGCCTCAGACTAAGAAGCAAATATGAGGATTTTTAAGTCACATCCAATATAATAGTAGATTCATAGCACCGTTGACTACAATCGGTGAACCAATTTTCAAGCTGTTGAAGAAGAATCAACCAACGGAATGGAATGACTAATGCTAGTAAGCTTTTGACATGATCAAGGGATACCTGATGAACCCACCAGTATTGACACAGCCGGTGGAAGGAGCACCACTTCTGTTGTACCTGTCCATGGGAGAATATTCCATAGGCTCTTTGCTAGCATAGAAGGAAATAGAAAAGGGGGCAGAGCATGCCATATATTACCTCAGCAAGAAGTTTCTAAAATATGAAACCCGATACACATCTTTGGAAAGAACTTGTGCCGCATTGATTTGGGCAACTAAATGGTTACGACACTACATGGTTTCCTATCCAGTGCATCTGATCTCAAAGATGGATCCCATCAAATATCTCTTCGAGAAACCGGCCTTAATAGGAAGGATGGCCCATTGTTTGCTTTTGCTATCAGAGTTTGACATCACCTATGTTAGTCAGAAATCTATCAAGGGGCAAGCCATAGCCGATCATTTGGCTGCCTACCCCACAGAAGATGGAAGATCCTTGGATGATGCCTTTCCGGATGAAGGAATCACTGCAATAAAGGAAGAAGACACAGCGAATGAATGGCAGTTATTCTTTGATGGAGCATCCAATCAAAAGGGGTGTAGTGCGGGAGTATTGCTTGTCACTCCTGATGGTCTTTATTTACCTTTGTCATTCCACCTCAACTTCCCATGTACCAACAACATTGCTGAGTTTGAAGCTTGGGCTTTGGGACTGGAAACGGCCTTGACCATTGGGGTTAAAAGGGTCAAAGGTTTATGGAGATTCATCCATTGTCATCTGTCAGACATAGGGAAAGTGAGAAACTAGTGATGAGAAGCTAAAGCCATATCAAGAACATCTGGAAGAGGTGACTGAACACTTTAAAAAAATTTCGTTCGAATACTTCCAGAGGGATAATAATAGGTTTGCGGATGCCCTTGCAACCTTGGCTTCTATGGTAGAGTTTAACTCTATGGCTAGACTTCGACCGTTCTTGGTAGAGCAAAGAAGCAGACCCATTTATCAGAATTCAGTGAACTCTCTCATTGTGGATGGTCGGTCTTGGTTCACTTGTATAGTGGATTTCATCAGGAAAAGGAAGTATCCAGTTGAAGCAACTGACAGAGAGAAGAAGTTTCTGAGAAGATATACCACCCAGTTTATTCTCCAAGTAGATTTGTTATACAAACAGTCCTATAACAGAATACAGTTGTTGTGTATAGATGAGGAACAAGCTACAACTATCATGGAAGAAATTCATCAAGGTCTTTGTGGACCCCACATAAATGTCAAGATGTGATCTAAGAAGATCCTCAGGCTAGGATATTACTGGAACACAATGGAAGCAGATTACGTGGACTTCATCAAGAAATGTCACAAGTGTCAGATATTTACTAACATCATACATATCTCGCCAATAGAGTTGTTTTCGCTTAGTTCACCTTGGCCATTCTCCACTTGGGGCATTGATATCATTGGAAAGGTCAATCCTAAAGCATCCAATGGCCATGAGTTCATCTTCGTAGCCATTAATTATTTCACCAAGAAGCTTAGTCCTATGCAGTCCTCACATCTGCTAAGGTCACCAAGATCATCCAGGAAAACATCATTTCCTGATATGGAGTACCTCAAGAATTGATATCAGATCAAGGATCCCACTTTTGGGACAAGACCAACAAAATCTGCACAAAATTCGGTATCAGAAGGCATCGCTCTACCCCTTATAGGCCACATACCAATGGGGTAGTAGAAGCAACTAAAAGAATATAAAGTTATTCTGCAGAATATGGTAGAAACACACAAGGATTGGGCTGATAAGTTACCCCTTGCCTTATGGGCATACCGGACTTCTATACGATCCTCGACAGGGGCAACCCCTTTCTCTTTTGTATGTGGGGTTGAGGCGGTTCTACCCGTGGAAATCTTGTACCATCCCTAAGGGTGCTTCTTGATAGTAAGCTACCTGAAGGAGAGTGGGTGAAGGCCAGACATGACAAGCTCAATTTTCTTGATGAAAGGCGCATGAAGGCCATGGATAATCTGAAGAAGTATCAACTGAGAATGGCCAAGGCCTTTAACAAAAATGTGAAGCCCCACCACATAGAGGTGGGCGAACTTGTTCTTCGAGAATAAAAATCCCCAATTCATGACCCAAGAGGAAAATTCAATCCCAACTAGAGCGGCCCATTCACTGTCAAAGAAATTCTGCCAAGCAAAGCTCTAAAACTCGTAGACAACAACGGCGAAGAATACCTAGACTGGTTAACATGGATCAACTGAAGAAATATTATGTTTGAAAGGGTCAATAGCCTAAACTACATTAGACCAGATTTCTTTCAAGGGATACGTAGGCAACTTGACATGTGCAAGTGTAGTCTCAACCATCTAAGGCAATAAATTGGTTCCTTGATTAATAATCAAAGTACCTTAAAAGATCATCATAGTTTGTGTCCCCTAAGAATCACCATTTGGCATGAAAGGCCATTAGTTATCTATCATCCACCCATTGGTCCATCACTTCTTACCTAGGATTCTATCCCCCAAGAATCGCCATTTGGCATGCAAGGCCACTAGGTATCTGTCATTCACCTATGGTCCATCCATTCTTATCCAAGATTCTATCCCCTGAAAAGAAAGTCACCACCTGGCGTCAGTTTATCAAGGGTAGTTTGTTCTCCAATTTTAGTCAGTCAAAAAGAAAAAAAGAAGAAGAAGAGCTTAATGCAACAGTGGTAAAGGCCTATTTGAATCATTAGCTAATAAGTAATGCTTTGATAAATCATTATATCTTGTTGTTTGTATTGGTTTCAGGAAAATTCATGGGCTCGTTGGATGAGACATTGAGGAAATGGACCTTAGACATAAATATGTTGGCACCAGGATTGCAAGAATCTATGAATGTGTCATTTCTAGGTCGGATTGGATGTTTGGAGCTACATCACAAATTGCTCTGGCAGGTGCCTCAACACTAGGATGCCAACCTGCATGTATTTCAATTTGGATTAACAAAGATTTGCAAAACTCTTGAAGAATTTCGGGTTTGTATGCCATCTCCACCCAAAGGTAGTTTGTTCCAACCCTCTTTGAAGGAAGATTGCTTAGAGGAAATTCAGGATTTCTTCGGATGAAAAGAAGAAGAAGTAAACCAATTTGTCAGGTATGGGAATATCGACATTCTAAAGGCGGCTCAGATCTTCATCCAATATCTACCAAAGGGAGGAATCCATCAGTAGAGATCCCTGGATGCTTATTTACTTTGCATGATAGCTCATTATGTTCTCTACACTCCCGGGCATGGTGCACCATCTGTTCTGATTGAGGTAGTAAAACAGTTGAAGAAGGGAGGTGACATCATCCCTATGGTTCTTGCAGAAACATTCAAGGGATATGATGACATGAGCTATGGCCAAAGATTTGGACTCGATCATTATCAGGGGAGTCCTGCTATTTTTCAGATTTATCTCCTCGAGAAATTGAAGCTCACCACACCGTTAAGGGGAAGCCCACTCGGAGTTTTTTGTTATCGGGATAAGAGAGAAGTTCTGGAATTCGACCTTATCACTGATTGGAAGAAGTACTTGCAGGAAAAGACTGTGCAGGATATCGCATAGAGGTGCCCAAGGAAGCCATAAGAAGATTTTCTGATGAAGACCCCTGGCCACAACTATGTCAGACTGATGGGATTGACACACACATCCTTTTATTTGCTTATATACATCAGCCGAAAATACGGGCTCGAGGAGACGGCCCCAGAAGAGTTAGTGAACTTTCACCCACCTCAAGAACTGTCTCCCCACCTTGTTATTCACCTATCTCGTCTATGGTAAGAAAATTGTCCCTCTTTTCATGTAATTCACTTGGTAATGGAATGAGGAAGTATTTGGATTTTCGTGTTATCCCAATTATTCTAATTATGACTTGAGTTATGGAATTGATTGTGCCTAAGCATTGCAAAAAAACAAAAAACAAAAAAAAAAGAGAGAAGAAAGATTTTCTTTGTGCCAAAAGTGAGTTTTCATAAGATGCTGAAATAAAATGATGAACAAACAAGGGGAGGGAAAAAGAAAAAAGAAAGAAAATATCCATGTGTATGTGTTTTCAGTGAATGCAGGAACCAATCCCTATGGGTTAGAAGCCACCATCTGAACAGTACTATGAACCATCCTCATGGAGTACCGGGGAACCCGCGGATGCTAGTCCAGTCTGCTCCAGCCTTTGTGTCATATCCTGAATCAGTGCATCTTGCTATGCAATTTCTTGCTCATAGGAACTAACTTGGTTCTCCAAGGCGGCGATCCTTCCATCCTAAGGAATATAGGAAAGGATCAAGAAGAAGAATAATGAAAGGAGAAGGGAAAAAAGAAAAAGGGGAAGGTATGAAATACCTTGGCAACTATCACCTCACACTAGCCATAGTGCATCCTCCTAATCTCAGCATAGACCTTCGAGGACACCTAAGAAAGAGCATATCAGCCAAAGGAAGTCAAGAGTTAATTGGAAAATGATCAGAGACTCACATAATCATAAGGAATAGGCAGCCCAAGGGATGCGTCTACATCTGTGTTTGGCTCCAGAAGATGAGGGAGACTAGGGTTGGTTGCGTTGGGATAGGTTTAGGCAGGGAAGCCATGAAAGGGGACATTAGCAAGTCTCAGAGACCCGTCGGCACTAGTAGAGGGCCTTGCTTGTGAAGGATCAGTAGCACTGGCATGCGACTGAACAACAAAAGGATCCACACATCTCATTCTTCCCTGAAAGAATATCTGTTAAGACTAGAACAAGGAAGAATCTGCGGGAAATACTCAAGAAAGGGCAACATACCACTGGACCAGCAGGACCGAGAGGGGTGCACATTGTCTCCTCCTCCAGGAAGGCTCCGTAGCCCTATCCAGATCAAGAAAGAAGTCCTCCCATACTCCGTTAGCCAAGCGCCTCATCGTATCTGCTGGGATGATCTCTGGGCAGTGCATGGTGGGTGGAGGAAGACCGAGAGAATGACATGGATCGATGTCTGACCACTAGGGTACTACTCTCTCTCCTAAGTACCAGGCATGGCTCCACAGGCCCTAGAAAAGGGCTTGGTTCTCAGACAATTGATGAACCCAGGCAACTCTCTCGAAATCAAGAAACATAAGCTCATGGAATGGTCTCTAAGTAACCTACAAGACCAAGGAAGGATAATTACAGCATCAGGCGAATACAATTTTAGTGTCAGACATGGCATACCTCAGTGAGATCATTCAAAAGAGAATGAGCGGTGGTCCCCGAAGGATGACGCTGGGACCGGTCTACCTAGTTATCTCCCCATTTTGTGGCCATTGGGAAGAAGAATGTCTCAAGATCCCTCAGTTTAGGGGCTATAGTTCCCAGATGCTCAAAACACCAAGGCTATTTCAAGAAATCAAAGTATGAAAGTGCAGACCAAATGACTGAAAGGAAATAGATATAAGAAGGAAATTTACCTGGATGATGTAGCCTGCCCCCTTGAGGCCCCTATCCCCATAGGACAACAGGTCTAGGGACTACAGGAGATATGCATAGGCGGCCCCACCCCAGTCCCAAGTATCCACTGTGTGAAGATCTTTGAGGAAGAACACCAGGTGGATATCTACTCCCCCTTAGAGGTCACTGAAGAGGCACTGACCCACGACAAACAATAGGAAGGAACGTGCTATGTGAAACATGTTGCTTGGATTCTCCCCCAGGCCAACTTTCCACCATCGGGCACTAATCTCCCCTAGGCGGATGCATGTCTGGCTAGCTTTCATGGTGATACCGATCAGATCTGCGAACTCCCTAGTAGTCAGGAATCCTGTGAGTAGAGTCATGGTTCTAACCCCAAACGAAATGCCTGTCAAGGCATAGAAGCATATAGGCGTAATGGTGATCTCACCAATAGGAAGGTGGAAAGTGTGAGAACTCGGCTACCACTGCTCCATCAGGGCCCCCACCAATGCCAGATAAAACTTTCGGGTCTCTACAAGGGTCAGCCAACACAGATAGGTATCATCAACAATCCCCTTCACCCTATGAGGGAGCATCCTATGCCAAGATTGAACCATGTTCGGATGGCCAAAGGAGGCCAAGGTAGGCAGTTCCATCCCCTCATGCTAATGGAAATAATAAAAGAAAAGAAGCAGCAAAAAGCAAAAACAATACAAAATAGGAATAAAAGATGATCAAAATAGTGAAGGAAATGTAAAGACTTACCCAGGAACCCTCTATGGAGTTGCAGATGTGATTCCAGCTGTTGTGAAGGGTTTGCTCGGAATACCAGTCGGCTAGGCCCTCATCCCTATGGGAAGGACTACTGCAACTCTTAAGCTAGACCTCTCCTAAAGTCTTCACCTTCCTCCTTTCGGCTATATTTTTAGAAATTAAAAAAAGCCCCAAAAACTTTCCTAAATTGCAAAAAGCCCTGAAAACTTTCAGAAACTGTAAGAAGCCCCAGAAAGTTTTCCAATTTGCACAAAAGCATGTGGGAATGTCAAATTCTCCAAATAGCTCCTCCCTCAAGAACAAGATGAATATCTTCAAGAACTCCAAGAGCAAAATGAAGGACACCAAGAATAAGAGGAAAAACTTCAAGAAAAACCAAAGGGTTCCAGGAACTTATCACTCAGAAAAAATAGAATCAAGAATGAATAGGGGAGGGGACCCATTTTATGCAAAAGAAATTAAATAAATAATTTAAAAAAAAATTCCAAATCAACATCAAGAATCAAATTCTAAACCAAAAATCAAGAATCAAGGAAAAATCAAGAGGAGACATAATTTACCCGGCCCCAGGCGGCCCAATCTCATTGACTCGGCCCCAAGTGGCCTAATTGCATTTACTCAGCCCCAGGCAGCCCAATCACTTTTATCTGGCCCCAGGTGGCCCAATGTTGTTAACCCAGCCCCAGGAGGCCCTTCTTCTTTGAGTCGGATCCGAGTGGCCCGATCTCATAGATCAAATCCCTGAACTGGCACATGTGAAGCCCAGCTAAGGAAAATCCAAGCATCGAACATTTTTTTTACTTGTTGCAAGATTGGAAGAGTAGCGAATTCCTCTCTTGTAACAATCGGTCCCAGATAGTCCAGATCGACTCGAAAGACCTAGCCTGGAGACCATATTTCCTGAACTGGCACATGCGAAGCCTAGCTAAGGAAGAATCAGGATCAAAGTACTAACTTTTTTTGTAGGATTGGAAGAGAAGCGAATTCCTTTCCCCCAATTGGTAGCCCAGGTAAGTTCTAAAACTTTAGAGATATTATCTATTGCATTTTTTCAACTCCGTCATAACTGAGCAAGATGACGGCAGTATATGCTCTGGGTGAAAAAATGTGTTCGTTCTTTTCTTTGCCCTTTGGCCGTTGGCACAGGCCTCAGCCAAAGAGGGGCATTCTGTAGACACCCAATTTTGTCACCCACCTCTGGCTATTATGAAATTTGGATCTTAGACGCAACTTCTGGCTTTCGACTGACAGAGGTGCTGATGGAAACATTCCCCTACTCAAAACCCCAAAATTCCCCACGTGGGAGAGAATGGGTCCAATTTTGGCTTTTCATATATAAAGGAATCCGATCAAAATGACCATATAGATTAATAGTGCTCAAAAATACGATTCTGATGATATATGATACGCCAAAATCTGACTGACGGATCTCCCATAATCATCACCGGAAAAACCCATAATCATGTGTGTGTTGTGCGCTCTGGCCAACAAGCCAGCCCGCACGCATGCTCGCGGCCCACGGGCTGCAGCCATGCCATGTACACATGCACACACCCCTGCACACCCCTGTCGCATGTTTCGTGCCCCCACCACACAGTATGCGCGCCCCCACAGCACGCATGCGCACCCCTGCCACACAGTGTGCACGCCCCCGCCGCACAGTGTGAGCGCCCCCGTCACACGCATGCGTGCCCCCACCATGCACACATCCATACACACATCCCTACCATATGCTGTGCGCCCCCGTGGCACAGTGTGCGAGCCCTCACCGCATGTTGTGCATGCCCCTGCTGCATACCCTGCACACCTTGCCTGCATGGCCATGCACACTGTGCTTGCACCATGCGTAGGTGGCCCGCACACTATGCACATTACCTGCACAACCGCTCATGCACGCATAGCCCATGCCCGCACCACCTCGGTCATTACCCGCTCGTTATCCTTAGCGCACCCGTGACGTCACCCACCTTTTTTCGGCTAAACCTTCTCTCTCCTCCCCCTTTTCTGAAAATTGCCTTTTTCAACTAAACTTTCTCTCTCCTCTCACTTTTTTGAAAATTGCCTATTCTAGCTAAAGCTTCTTTCTCCTCCCATTTTTCTAGAAATCACCTTTTTCTAGCTAAAGCTTCTCTCTCCTCCCATTTTTCCAGAAATCGCCTTTTTCTGATAAACCTTCTCCCTCCTCCCTTTTTTTGAAAATTGCCTTTTTTGGCTAAACTTTCTCTCTCCTCTCACTTTTCTAAAAACTACCTTTTTTGGCTAAACTTTCTCTCTCCTCCCGCTTTTTCGAAGACTTCATTTTTTGGCTAAACCTTCTCTCTCCTCTTGTTTTTTCGAAAACTACCTTTTCCGGCTAAACCTTCTCTCTTCTCCCACTTTTCTGAAAACTTCCTTTTTTGGCTAAACCTTCTCTCTCCTCTCACTTTTCTGAAAACTGCCTTTTTCGGCTAAACCTTCTCTCTCCTCCCACTTTTTTGAAAATTGCCTTTTCTGGCTAAACCTTCTCCCTCCCGCTTTTTTGAAAACTACATTTTTCAACTAAACCTTCTCTCTCCTCCCACTTTTCTGAAAATTGTCTTTTTCAGCTAAACCTTCTCTCTCCTCCCGCTTTTTTGAAAACTACCTTTTCTAGCTAAACCTTCTCTCTCCTCCCGATTTTTTGAAAATCACCTTTTTTTGGATAAAGTTTCTCTCTCCTCTTGTTTTTTTGAAAATCACCTTTTTCCAGCTAAAATTTCTCTCTCCTCCCATTTTTTATGAAAACCCCCTTTTACCCACTAGACGAAAGCTCTCCCCACCCATTTTTTCCTTCAACCCCCTCTTTAACCATTGGACAAAAATCCTATTTCCTCACTTTAGGCAAGAGCCCCCCTTTCATCCACTGGATAAAGGGATTCCCTCTCTCCTATTTGGCCTGAAAAAACTATAAATACCCCCCTCAGAAAAAAACACACCAACACACTAGAATCCCCTTTCAGAGTGAAATTTTCCTCCCCTCCCCCCTCATGATTTTCTTCTGATCTTCGCAGTGATCTTCATCAAGATCCAAAGACTCATTCGGATCTTTGAAGTGTTCTTTGGGATCTTGAAGATCTTCAATCCAAATTCTTAGTTAGATCCAGTTTTTATCCAAAAATAGTATGTTCTTAACCACCTCCCTTGAGTGTTCTTGAGTGTTCTCGAGTGTTCTTGAGCATTCTTGAGCGTGAGATAGAAACACCCCCTTTTGAGGTTCTTTAGGTCTACAAAGAGATAATTGTTAAGATCTGAAACTCTGTTCGGATCTTCAAAGTTTTCTTTGGGACTTTAGAGTTCTTCAATCCATTTTTAGGGCGGCCTGTTTCTTTTCAGAAATAGCCTTTCCTAGCCGAACCCCTGTCTGAGTGTCCCTTGAATATTTCTAGAAATAGCCATTCCTAGCGGAAGCTCTGTCAAAGTGCCACCTCAGCCTAGGCCTCCCTTAGCCTATCCCCAGCAGAAGCTCTATTGGAGTGCCACCTCATCTCAAGCCTGGAAATAGCCTTTCCTAGCTGAAACTCTGTCCCAATCCAAATCCAAAAGCGAGCAATCCTAGACGAAACTCTGTCCAGATACCATCACAATCTGCATCTCTCAAGAAAGGAAGTTTTAGCTAGGAAAGGTCAAGACCATCTTCCCCTAAGCTGGGAGAACACGAAAGACAGTCTGAGCCGGTACCAATCAGGGGCCCACCCCTCTTAACCCAAAACAGGGGTCAAATTTAGGTATAATCTCTCTCCTCATTTAAGCATAATGTAGATATTTAATAAGCCTTGTTTTAGTGTATATAATAGTTTGAATTCAAATAATGTATATATGTGTGATAACTTAGCCATACATGTGGATTAGTAATAATTATGAAAAATGTTCATTCTCAAACATCTAACAAGAAGACCGATTGAATCGGGTAGATTGGGTGCTTAACACCTTCCCAACTCTATAACCTGACACTTACCCTAAATCACTAAACTATACCAAATTTTGGGCCCTTTTCTCAAGAATTGGGCCCACCCCCGGGTCTTAGGCCTATAACCCTAGGTGGTGACTCCAAACCCCATATGCATGATCTCGATCCCCGAATTGGACCATCATCAAAACACCCATCTCAAATGATAAATTTTACACTCTTGCAAAATAGGCCTCCACGTATCTCCAAGCGACGATATGGTGGTGTGGGGCCCTCAAATGAAGCACACACGACTTGAACCCCTCCCCCTCATATAAAGGTAAAGAGAGAGATAGGAGAGAGGACGAGGATGCATAGCCCATCTCCGGCCGCTAATCTCTTAGTACCCTCTTTCAAGAGGAAGATTTTATTAGTATCTATACCTATTTTGGATGGATATAGTTTCTCCTTTATTACTAGTTTAACTATTCATTTTAATAATAATTTTGTGGCATCTGGTTATTTACAAAGTGGTTTGTATTTTCTATATTGCCCTATTAAAATGAATGTTGTTGCAAATACTGATTCGAAACGAAAATCAACTCCAGTGAACCAAACATATCTGTGGCACTGAAGATGAGGTCACCCCAAATTAGATCGAATCAATAGGCTAGTAAAGGATGGGCCGCTAGAAAGTCTAGAAGTCCAACCTTTTCCTACCTGTGAGTCATGCCTTTAGGGCAAGATGACTAAGACACCCTTTCCTAATAAAGGAAGAAGGGTCATAGATTTGTTAGAACTAATACACACTGACGTGTGTAGGCTAAAAAATATTTAGGCTAGGTATGGTTTTGAATATTTCATCACCTTCACTGATGATCATTCTAGATATGGTTATATCTACCTAATGCGGAAGAAATCAAACTTTGAAAAGTTCAAAGAGTTTCAAGCAGAAATTGAAAGACAACTAGATAAGTGCATTAACTCCCTACGATTAGATCGTGGTGGAGAATATCTATTAGATGATTTTAAGAACTACCTTGTGATGTGAGGGTAGCAGGCAAAAATGGACTTATGCGTGTCGATTCTGTCCTCTCTCATCTCTTCCATCTCTTTCACGTGAGGGAGGAGAGTGTCGTGTGTGCTTACCTACAGGCATCGTATCGCTGTATCGCCCATCGGTGATACGTGGAGGCCTATTTCGTAAGAGTGTGAAATTCATCATTTGAGATAGGGTTTGATGATGGTCTAGTATGGGGATCGGGATCATACAAATGGGGGTTTGGAGTCACCACCTATGGTTATGGGCCTAGGACCCTGGGAAGGGTCCAATTCTTGAGAAAAGGGCCCAAATTTTGGACTAGTCTAGAGATTTGGGATAAGTGTCAGGTTGTAGAATTGGGAAGGTATTAGGCACCCAATCTACGTGGTTCGACCAGTCTTCCTACTAGATGCTTAAGAATGAATATTTTTCACAATTATTACTATTTCACATGTATGGCTAAGTTATCACACATATATACATTGACTGAATTTAAACTACTATATAAACTAAGACAAGGTCTATATAACGTCTAGATGATGACAAGTTGGTTGAGAAACTGTACCTGAACTTAACCCCTGTTTTGGGTCAAGAGGGGTGGGCCCCTGATTAGTACTGGCTCAGACTATCTTTTGAATTCTCTTGGCTTAGGGGAAGATGGTCTTGAGCTCCAACTTCCTTTCTTGATAGATGTTGACTATGATGGTATGTGAATAGAGTTCCAGCTAGGAACAATTACTTTTGGATTTTGGTTCGGACAGAGCTTCGACTAGGGAAGGCTATTTCCGAATTTGGATTCGGACAGAGCTTCGGCTAAGGAAGGCTATTTTTAGGCTTAGGATGAGGTGGCACTCCGATAGAGCTTCCGACAGAGCTTCCACTTAGGATAGGCTAGGGGAGGGCCAGGCTAAGGTGGCACTTCGATAGAGCTTTCACTGGGGATAGGCTAGTGGAGGGCTAGGCTGAGGTGGCACTTCTCGGCAGAGCTTCTGTTAGGAATAACTATTTCTAGAAAGATTCCAAGGTCACTCGGACAAGGCTTCCACTAGGAACTGCTATTTTTGAAAAGAAACAGATTGACCTAAAAATGGATTGAAGATCCCCAAAGCCCCGACGAACACTTTGAAGATCCGAATAGAGCTCTGGATCTTGACAAAGATCTCTTCATAGACCCGAAGAACCTCAAGGGGGGAGGGATTTCTTGTTCCGGTAAAGCTCAAGAACACTCAAAGGGGGAGGCTAAGAATATACTATTTTTGGCAAAAAACTGGATTGGACTTAGAACTTGGATTGAAGATCTTCAAAGTCTCAAAGAACACTTCAAAGATCCAAACAAGATTTCGGATCATGACAAAGATTGCTCTGAAGACCCGAAGAAAATCAAGAGGGGGAGGGGAGGAGGAGAGAGGGTTTCACTACTATGGAGTGATGTGGGGTTATTTGGTATGTAAAATCCAAAGGGGGGTATTTATAGGATTTTCGGGCCAATAGGAAGGAGGGAGAATTTTTAACCAATGGACAAAAGAGGGTTTTTGGACTAAAGTGGGTGAAGAGAGCTTTTATCCAATGGGTAAAAGGGGTTTTTGGACTAAAATGGGTGAAGAGGACTTTTATCCAATGGGTAAAAGGGGTTTTTTGGGAGAGAGAATTCTTAGCCAAAAAGTGGGTTTTTGGTCTCAAGTGGGTGAAGAGGAAATCTCTTCACCCACAGGACCAGTGGAATGGTGTGCGAGCAGTGGCATTGGTGTGCAGTATATGGAACACAGGGCAACATGGGTGTGAGGCACATAGCACGCGGGCAACACGCGCATGGGCACTAGTAGCAGCAGGTAGGGCTGGCTGGGTAGCAGGCAGGGGCTAGGTAGCAGTTATGCATGGACTGTGTAGCAGCAGGCGTAGGCTACAGTAGGCAGGGGCACTAGCAGTAGCCTACAGGCATGAGGGCTACAGCCAGCGGGCAAGCTGGCAGCATCGTGCTGGGGCACAGGCTGGGTCGTGTGGGGCACGTGCGGGCAGGGCTAGCTTGGTAGCAGGCATGGGCTAGATGGGTAGCAGGCATGGGCTGGATGGCAGCAAGCATGCGCTAGGCAGTAGCCAGCACGTGCAGCGCTCGCATAATCATGAATTTTTTTTGACAATGATCACGAGAGATCCGATGGTCTGATCTTAACGTACCATATATCTTCGAAATTGTATTTCCAAGCACTATCCATCTATATGGTCATCTTAACCAGATTCCTTCATATATGAAAAGTCAAAATTGGAACCTCTTCTTTCCCTCACAGGTTTTCCAAGGTTTTCAGATAGGGGATTAATTTGGGATATTTGGGTAGGTAGGGGATGAATTTTGGGGTATTTGAGTAGGTAGGGGATTTTCCAGGTTTCTAGCAGACTTGCCAATGTGCGCGGCATACATACAGGAAAATGTGAATTTCTAGGGACTATTGCGGGAGATTCGACAGTCTGATTTTGACGTGTCATACATCATCGAAATTGTATTTCCGAGCACTATCCATCTGTATAGTCATCTTGACCAGATTTCTTAGTATATAGAAAGTTAAAATTAGACCCTCTTCTTTCCCATACGGGATTCTAGGGTTTTCAGGTAGTGGAATATTTTTGAGTTTTCTTAGTCCATCATCTATGTTGATTAGAAGTCAGAAGTCACATCCAAGATCCACATTTCATCATAGCCGAAGGAGGATGACAAAATTGGGTGTCTACAAGTGACTGAGGGATTGTTAGCCAGTTAACAAACCAAGGAACACCACAACAAAATGGTGTATCCAAGTGACGCAATAGGACCCTATTGGATATAGTTCAGACAATGCTCACTTATAGTGAGTAGTTGCCTCTATCTTTTTGGGGATATGCTCTAGAAACGACAATCTACATCTTAAATAGGGTTCCTAGTAAGTCTGTAAGTAAGACACCATTTCAGATGTGGAAAGGGTGCAAGCCCAGTGTCCGACAATTTAAAGTGTGGGGTTGCATCGTACACGTACAAAAGCAACTGACAGACAAACTAGAATCTAGGACTTTAAGATGCCAATTTCTAGGATATCCCAAAGGCACGATAGGGTATTATTTCTTCAACCCAGTTGACCAGAAGGTCATTGTTAGAAAGCATGCTACATTCCTTGAGGAGGAATTCTTATATAAGAAGGCTGAACCTGTAGTGATTCATGAGTTATCAGATAACTCTGAACCCTCACTCCTAGAAGTGAGACCAATAACCTGGACCACTGAAAACCACGTACCGGTAGAGCCTCAACGTAGTGGGAGAACTCCTAAATCTACCACTAGATTCACTCTCGTTACAAAGGAATCGAAAATTGTGGAAGTGTCCCATATAGTGGGAGTTGAATCGGATGATGATCCGGTGACATACTCAGAGGCACTAAAGGATGTGGATGCACCCAAGTGGCTTGAAGCTATATGCTCTGAAATAGACTCGATGGATTCTAACAAAGTCTGGACTCTTGTTGATCCTCCTCCTAGCATTAAGCCCATTGGTTGTAAATGATTCTTCAAGAGGAAGAGAGGCTCAGATGGAAAACTTGAGCATTTCAAGGCTAGACTGGTTGCAAAAGGCTATACTCAACAAGAGGTTATAGACTATGATGAGACCTTTTCACCAGTAGCAATGATGAAATCCATACGGATCGTACTCAGCATTGTAACTCACTTTTATTATGAGATCTGGTAGATGGATGTTCAGACTGCTTTTCTAAACGGATTTCTTAACGAAGAAATCTACATGAAACAGCTAGAGGGTTTCTCCTCTCAAGAAGAGGAAGGCAAAGTGTGCAAGTTATAGAGGTCCATTTATGGATTGAAGTAGGCTTCCAGAGGCTGGAACATCGGATTTGATCAGGAAATCAATTCATTTGGTTTCGAACAAAATATCGATGAACTATGCTTATACAAAAGAATCAATGGGAGTGTAGTATGCTTTCTGGTACTGTATGTTGATGACATCCTACTCATTGGGAATGATGTAGTTTTTCTTTCATTAGTAAAACAATGGTTATCCTCCACGTTTTCTATGAAATATTTGGGCGAGGCCAGCTATATTCTAGGGATCAATCTAAAGTGAGATCACCAAAGACGAATGTTAGGAGTATCACAATCCAACTACATAGACAAAGTCTTGGTAAGATTTAACATGGAGAATTTCAAGAAAAGAAATGTTCCTTTCTGGCATGGAGTTCATCTTTCCAAATCTTAATGCCCTTCAACACTAGAGGACATTGAAGAGATGAAGAGGATTCCCTATGCTTTAGCTGTAGGGAGCCTAATGTATGCTATATTGAGTACGAGGCCAAATATTTGCTGGGCAGTAGGGATGGTGAGTCATTACCAGTCAAACCCGGGAAAGGAGCATTGGAATGCTGTGAAAGGTATCCTTAAGTACTTAAGAAGGACTAAGGATTACTTCCAAGTTTATTGGTGTGATCAGTTGTCAGTCGATGGATATACAGATTTTGATTTCCAAACTGATAAGGATGATGGAAAGTCTAAATCCGGTATGGTGTTTATGCTAGGCAGAGGTGCTATTGTTTGGAGGGGTGCAAAACAAAAATCTACAGCTGATTCCACCACTGAAGCAGAATACCTGGCGGTTTGTGAAGCAGCTAAGGAAGGGGTATGGCTGAAGAAATTACTGAGTGATACTGGAGTTGTACCTTAGCTTGTCAAAGACCCTATTACCCTGTTATGTGACAACAGAGGGGCAATCGCACAGGCAAAGGAGCCACAGGCTCACCAGGGGAACAAGCACGTATAAAGGAAGTATCATCTCATCAGAGAGATCATACAGCAGGGTGACGTGCTTATCTCCAAAGTTGAAACATCTGACGATGTGTCGGATCCTATGACCAAAGGATTGACTTAGAACGTGTTTGAGAAGCATGCAGAAAATATGGGTTTGAGACTCATGGGTGATTGGCTTTGATGTACAAGTGGGAAATTGTTGGATATTGTGTCCAAACCTGGTTTATTTGTAATTTGAACCAGTTCAGTTTAATAAAGTGTCATTGATTTATTACATGAATTATAAATGAGCAATGTGTCCATTAATTGGTTTATAAATGGAAGTCACAACTAGGGTTTGGGTTGAGCACCTTATCATAAATGGTTGTCACATGTTCTACTACTAAACATAGAGATGTCAGTGTACTTATATGTGCACACATATGTTTGTGTGCTAGCGAAGAATCTTTTTATGTCATATTACCGCATGTGTTACCACCGGAAGTGTTTATGATAATTGACACGTCACCTTACATTTAACCTCATGTAGTTTATTTACTATGTGCATTAACACTGTGGTGTTTGCACACATACTTTGATGTATCAATGACCAAAGTCCAAATGGACCTAGGCCAGTATATTGGGTGTGAGCAAAAATGTACATGAGTGAAAAACTAATCAATAGGGTTTTCACTACCCGTTTGGGGGAACATCAAGAGAGACAATGTTTATGCACAATCGTATTGAATCAGAGCTCTGTATCATTTAAGAAATGAATTTATATTTCTAATGGTGATTAGAAATGATTAAACATGATTTACATGCCCGCACGCTCCTATATGGACATGTACTATGGAATGGGGTTATGGTGGTATTAATGTACATGCCCTATCTTCCATAATGATGATGTTAGTAGTTGTGGGGGTATGATCGTAATTTAGTTATGGTGGATATTTTATTAATATCGATTAATTAAATTGGGAATGGATAAATAATTACTTTGCAGTTAATGAGTTATTTAATTATTTGCATTATCAATAATAGATTCTGCTTCTTCCCTTTCTTAGCAAGCAAGTATTTGAGTCATATTGGATAAACCAAGTTTACGGAAAGAAGTGAGATTTATGTATTTGGAGTAAGTGCCTTATGGATAGAAGAGAGATTTACTTATTTGGAATAAGTGTCTTATGGAAAGAAGAGAGATTTTTATAAAATAAAATAAAAAAAAAAAGTGAATTAAATTTTTAGGTAACTTAAAATATAATGCCCCACATTATATAAAAGGGAGGAGAGTAAAATGGGACTACAACTTTTTGCATCCCATTCTCCTTATTCTTTTTTGGTTATCTCTCTCCACTTCTCTATCTTTCTTCTTCTCTTCTCTTCACACCGGTGTTGAACTCTAATTCCTGCACAGGGAAGAAAAGTAAGTTAGTAGTTGCACTATTGAAGGAAAGAGAAGGCTATTAGATAGTCAATTGAAACTTGTGAAATTTCGAAAGCTCCATAAACTGCACCTGCTGCACAATTGGGATTCAAAACTTGGATTGCTGGTCTGAGGAAGAACCATTATCTGGAGGAGGAGCTTCATTTGTGGCTCTTTGTAAGTATTGTTCTCATTATTTTGTATATTAGTTATCATACTTGTTTGATTTTAATGATATGGAGAATGACCCGAATCAGTCTGAAATTCGGTTGTACATGTTGGGTTGGACTGGAAAAGTCTTGTTTCCAATATAATCTTCCTTCTAAGTCCATTCAGGCATTTATGACTTCCCAACAAACACAATCATTTACTTCCCACTTCTAGTTACCTTCCATGATTCCATCCATAAGAATGATATTTTATCAGTCTTCCAAGAAACAAATATCAACTATTAGTATTCCTTCAATTCCAAATTTTAGAAATCCATTATGGTCTCTATGAATTCCCATTCCCAGTTCTTCGTCATAAATTTTATATCCCTAGATCTGATTTTAGTTTCCTTCTCCATTACCACTTTTCATTCTCCTTGGGTCCATCTAACTTACTTCTTCCAAAGGCTTATAAAGGTCCATATCAAGGTATCATTGCTAAGTCTAGGCCATATGCAACCTATTACAGATTTTTCAGCTTAATTGGATGTGTTTTGGCCAAACTGGCAGGAGACAACTGGCAGTTAAGTGGCCATGACTAGCCGGCCAGTTACCTAATTTCACAGTACTTAACAGTACCTGAGAGCATTTTATATCATTCTAAAACACTCATTTCTCACCCATAAGCACCGGTCTGCCACCATACTCACATCTAAGATCTTTCCAACTATTTTCTACCAATTTCTTCATTAATCTCACTTCAGGTTTGCTCATTCCTCAATGTTTATCCTTATTAGGTTACATTTTGCAAATTTTAGGGAGATTTCTCACCTAGGTTACACTCTTTGCATTTCTTGCCTTTTTATACAATCTTTGCTACATATCACGTTGTATTTACTTGTGTTCATAAATTTTCCATGTAGAACTCATGGCTTCAAAGAGGATTACCCATGGCAAGGTTGCTACCATCCCTATAGCACAAATGGCTACCAAAGAGGGATTTGACACGGTGTGGTTCCGAACTCCCACTGACCAAGCCAATTGGGTCTACTTCATGACCCAACCTCTGATCATAGAGCAACATATCATCACACATGATCTTTAAGCATTCAAGGTAAGGGAGAGGTTTGAGGCCTTGGGTTGGGAGGCTATTTTGAAGGTTGAAGAGGATGTGCATCCTAGGCTAGTTCGAGCCTTCTACTGCAATCAAACTGGCAAACACCTTAGTGATGGCGAATACAAAATTGTCAACCGTGTAGGTGGTAAGGACATCTTTCTTACTATAGTTGATTCTAGACACATCATTGGGGTTTCAAGTGAGGGAAACAAAACCTATTGCCCTCCTAGGACTAGTTCCTAGGGTTTCTTTACTAACACTAAGGTAGACCAGCTGAAAGCAGTAGTCATTGAGGCTCGTGAGGCCAACTGGGCCCGCATAGCTAATTGGAGACCTTCTCCTATGGTATTTTACAGAATTTTACAATACAATATTCTCCCTATTAGTGGCCATTTCAGTGAGGTGTCCCTGATGCAGGCTTACACAACCTTTTTCCTATACTTAGGGGAGCGGATTAGTTTGCCCTATTTAATGTTGAGGCATATGGTGCATTGGGCCTATCACCCTAGTGATGGTCATCTATTCTACAGTAAGATCTTGACCAAGTTGTTCAAGCTTATGAGAATCTATTTGGAGGGTGAGAAGAAGAAAGATTCCCTTGCTATTTCTTTTGATAGAGCCATCCTCAAGAAGATGCAACTCCATGATTACGCAGGCAGTGGTCAAGATGAGGTACCTGCAACTGAGGTTGATCAAGTGGATCAAGAGGATGATGTGCACCATAAGAATGAGGAGATATAACATGAGGAGGAGATGTAGCACAGGGATGAGGAGCAGCATGAGGATCCCCTTCATGTCTTCTGTATCAATGATGTGGATATGGGTCTGAATGGGTTCTCTATAGAGGAGAGAGAGTCCAAGGGTGCGACTTCCTCGTGTCCAGGAGGTGAGCACTCACAATACTATCCCTACTGAGGAGACCTTCCCTCCTGGTTATACTTCATCCCTTACTCACTTTGAGACTACCCATCCTACTGCTCAGACTGGAGGTAATTCCCTAATTCCCACTTCCACTTCACTAGTTCTTATAATTTTTCCTCTTTATCTGCTTTTATATTAAGTTTAATATACTTTACTGGTCCAGATGGCCCGACTTTGCAGATAGTGATGGACTATATGGAGAGGGGTTTCCCCAGAGTCAATACTAACTTAGTGACTTTGAGCTCGAGCGTAGAGATTGCGGAGGCTGCTTTAGATGGATTGGTGGAGTGTTTGCGCATCCCACCAGACTACAGGCCTCCCCACTATCAGTCACTTGTACAGTAGTAATTGAAAGTGGCTTCTACTAGTCGTCAGTAGCAGTCCCAGTAGTGGAGCTCCATTCCTACCAATGACAGCCTTTAGACTTTTTTTTTTTTTTTTTTTTGACTGACTTAGATCAGGTTCTAGGGTAGTTCAAGTTGTACTTATGAATTTTAACTATTCGGATGTAACTCCCCATTTAAACTTGTGGGGTTTCTTTTTCCTCTTATAGATTTGATTATGTCTAATTCTGTGGTTATAGAATGTAATCTTGTTTATATAATACAATAATTCTTTTGGTTACTAATTTCATCTTTGAATTCACTATCTCATTTGGGTTGTGATTTATACATTAATATTTCAGCTTTTATTGCATTCCCTACTTGATCACCACACCACCTATATTTCCCAATATAGGTCTGGTTAGGGTTATTACAGAGCATATCCGCTCTGATACTGTGATATCCTACTCTCTAAACCCGGTCTAATTTCTCGGTTGGTTTGATTTGGTCTTATAGGACCTGAACCAGAGCAAGCCGAGGTGAGTACCTTATGGAACATGATGGCAAGAGTGACTCTAAACTCAGGTTGGCAAGATGAGTTGGAGTCGATGCCTAGTGTGGTCCGTGTACCCAAGCCGTGCACTTACACGTATCACGAGGCTATATACACATAATAAAGGTACATAGCCATATTTTATGTCAAGCACGCATGTTAATCAATTACCCAGAGTAAAATACTCAGCCCACTGAAAGTTTCAATGTTTTAGCTAAGTTTTGGCCAGTGGGTGGTCATAGATGGGTTGGACCCACCAGTGTGACCTACCACTCTGGTCATTAGATATTTTGACCCCACTATAAATAGCATTTATTACCTTTCTTTCACCTCATTTATTGTTTCACGGTGGGTGAGAAAAGTAAAGAAGAGAGAGAAAAAGGAGAAAGAGGAGAGAGGAAGGAAGAAGAAAATGGAAAGGAGGTGATCGGCATACATCGTTGGGGTCAGATCTCTTGAACCCAACACCGGATTAACGATCCTCATCTCGAGATCTACGATTTGGGGTGAGTAAATCCATATTCCTTAAATCCTTACGAAACCCTAAGTGAAACCCTTCGATTTGGGTAGCAATCCTTTGGATCTTGTTATGATCTCTTGAGAATGTGAATCTAAGGTTTAATAAAGGTTCTATATGTTGTATATAAAGGATTTTGAGGGAGACTTGCAAGATTTGTAAAGCATTTGTTGATCTCTTGAGCTAAAGAGAGAGATTTGGTGTTTTGAGGTGTTCTTAAGCAAAGAGGTGAGATCCACACTTGAGACTTTGGATCGACCTTAGATCTAAGTTGAATCATGATTTGGAGCCTTAGATTTATGAAAAATGTGGTCGAATCGACCCATGGTGATTTCCTTAAGGTGGGATGAAGAATAGTAGAGAACAGAAAAAATCCCGATTCTGACTGATGGGTGCTTGGAAGTGGTTAGACCCACCAATCCTGCACCCACCGGTCCAAGCAGAGCTATTGGCTCGATAGGCGAGCAAGATTGGTCGGTAACCTAGCCTACCGCTCTTGGCCCACCAATCTAGGCAGAGCTGTTGGCTCGACATGTGAGCAAGACCGATGGGTGATTAGGCCTTCCACTCCTGGCCCATCGATCCAAGCAAAGTCCATCGGTCGAGCGGCGAGTAAGGACTAGTGGGTGCCTTTCCCACCAGTTGACCCACCAATCCAACTTCTCAAGTCCCGATTGGGCTAAATTTGTCGGGTAACCTACTCTGATCATTCTAAACACATTGGGATCATCATACCTTATTGGTTATAACCCTAAAATGAGACATACTAAGTCCAACTCTTTTATGATAGGTTGTTCTAGGAACTCGCGTCATCGCACGTCAGATCTTCCTCGTACCAAGGGTGATCTTTGTACACAACTAAGTAAGTGGGTAAAGGAATTTGCATCATATCATTTTGGTTGTAGCCATGTCATATATTATTATTGTGTAGACTAGTCATCCACGAGTGCCATTGCATACATTGACGTGTGCATTATGAAATTCAATTATGATTTGACATGTTGATATCTTTAATTTGCTAAATGCCTATTCTTGCTTGTGATATGAGATGGATGACTTTAAACTATTGAATATAATACTTTGCTAGAATAGAGGCCGCAATCGACTTGGACACAAATGCATTGGTGGCCCGTGGAATGGGACATGGTGGCACTTTACAGTCGTACTATCTCACATAGGAGCATGCAATTAGAAATGACATATCCCCATGCTACGACCCTTCCCAGCAGAGGTTTAGGTGTTGAGTATATCACTGGGGGAAAGCCTAAGGTTGTGTACCAATGGTGACGGTTAGAAGTACGCTTGACTAATCATCAGGACTGTCGATAACTTTGGTGATATAACAAGAGGGCCAATCATACTACTTTTAAATTAATGCAAGGAAAATGTAGAGCAAGGCCCATTTACTTTTCTGGTACCCACGACTGGCCTTCTCTAGCAACCCTATGGGCATATCGAGGGATGGGGTTCGTGGCTCATACCCAGAGCATACACGCACTGTGGTTGTGAGTAGCACATGACCTATGACTTAGAGTTGTTTCCTAGGTGGACTATGATAATAAAATGAACTGCATGCATATAGGTTCATTGTATTGTGACTACTTGTTTGGTCTTTCTTTTCACTTACTGGGCTAGTGAGCTTATCCCATATGTGCACCACTTTTTAGATGATCTTGCAGGTTATCTGGTTGAAGAGCTAGAGTTGGGACCCACAGCAGAGTTTCCAGTCCAGGACTGGTGGGTCCCTAAAGATCTTGGGCACGGGGCTAAGTACTCGTGTGAGAGTTGTGTTGTGGGACCACAACATTGATACCAACCTGGATTTCTTTTTTATTATTTAAAATGTTACCCCTTTTGTGCTCTGGATGTTTAAATTGTAATTCTTGTGTATATATTACGCCTACGGGCCCACATGTATATGTACTATATAATACAATTTGGGTATCAAGAGTATCGGGGTATTTATAGGTATATACATGTAAGACTTCCACTTAAATATAGGATTTGCTTGACTTAGTGTGTGTGTATGTTGTGCTGTGGTTACTGTATCAGATAATCCTAACTAGTTTTGGGTTAACAGGTGTTAACTCGGTCACCGGTCCGGTTCTATATGGAACAGGGTGTGACAATCGGTGGTATCAAAGTGCAATGCTCTACCCAGACACAGCATACAAGTTAGATCCCATAGAGTCTTATAATAGGACTCCGGGGTTGGGTAAACATAAAAGCTTTAAAGGAATAAAATCTGTAAAAAGATAAAAAGGTCTAAATACTTGCATTCCATGGCATGCATGGGAGTAGAACCTAGATAGATTAACTAAAGACCAATGGGTCTATTCCATCAACCATTAACTTAAATTTAATGAAAATTTTGGCAACATAATGGCACTATATTGAATTTCCAATAATTTTACGTAAGTCACCTGATAAACCACAGACATAGAGATAATTACAAAATAGGGTGACAACCACTGTCACCACCAAACCACAACAGGATAATGAAACAAGTAACCTTTCCAAAAGTCATAAACATCCACATAAATACTATCCAAGTTTCAAACCATAAAAGTGTATCAAAATATACAACCACAAAGTATCAAAAATCACCATCATCAACTATGGTTAGGAATGAAGGAAGGTGGAGGAGGATCTGCTGCTTCATCGACTATCTTTGGGCATGGTGGATGAACTTCCTTGCTTAGGCCGTGACTTGCAATGGAATTGGTAGTTGAAAAAGTCTAATCTATTGTTTATTCAGACCACCTCCCTTTGCACATGGCAGAAATTAGCAGTGACACCCTTAGAAACCTTATCCAAGTCCTCTGTGAGGGTTTGGAACTCAGCCTCCATTTTCCCCAATCTACGTTGTATCACCAAATCCTAGGTGACACTCTCCTCTACCTGATCAGACATCCTATCCTACCCTTCCTTTAGGGCACCAATGCTGTCCATCAACTTCTGAAAATCAAAAGCCCCACCTGCAAGTGGTGGAGCTTTAAAATGTGGATCAGCTGCCCTAGACTCTAGGGGCTCCTCCTCGAGGATATCCTCCTCATCTATCTCATTGTCTGGATGAGGGAAATAATCCACATCCTCCTCACTCACATACTCTGGCTCAGGCTCATTTGCTCCCTGTGGTGCCCCCATTGGCACTGGCAACCCCATCCTCTTCAAATTTTCCTTAGTAAACTTATCCCCTAGGTACTTCCCTTCCTCACTTGACAAATCCACCTAGAAATACTCAAACACCTTGGTAAGGGACCTACCATAGGGAAAGCCGGAGTCATTGGGGTGAGCGGTGTAGTATTCCATCATCTTCATCATAACATAGGGGAGGCAAAGGATGGAAGCACCTCTTTCCTGGGCCATAGAGATGCAATAAGCAAGGTAAGCTGTCATAAACCTTACCTGGTTCCTGTGACTTGCTCTGGGAAGCAGGTTGAACTGAGTCAGGCATGCAAAAACTTGGGTGGCTGCATTATAGGTAGTCTCAAACAATGGACACTCCTTATGTCCATATATGGTCTCAAAGATGACCTCATGCATCTTAACGCTCAAACCCAAACCCACAGCCTTGAACCTTAGAGGGTTATAAAAATAGGCACCTTCAGCTGATATACCCAAGATGGCTGCCAGTAGATCCACAGTCAGAACAATGTCTACTCCCTTCACTAGATTGGTGATAGAGTATTGCCCATCCCTAAAGGAAGCCTCTAGGTTACAATAGAAGTACCGAATGAGGTTCTCATGGCATGGACTGTCAGAGTGGAGCATGGGTTCCCAACCCAAGGCCGTGAATCTCTCCAACATCTCATAATCTACAAAGTCCTTGGTCACTACCATCTTTTCCATCATGACTAGTTGCTTAGAAAATATGGATCAGGCAACAGTTGCCTCAGTACTATGGAACAAGCTCTCGTCGTAGTTTGTAGAATCAAAAGAGGGTTCCTTATGGGCCGGGCCCATAATGAAGAAGAGCCAGGGGTAGCATTCCTTCCACGGGAGGTTGTAGTCTTCCTCCTTTTAGAGGAGGCGGTCTCCTTGCCTTTCCTTGAAGACATCCTGACAACACAAGGGGAGATGTGTAAGTGAAATGAACAGGGAATATGAAAAGACTGTGATAAGCAATATTTTAAAAAAATCGGGGGGTGAGAAGAACCCTATGAACAGTGACATGAATGAGAGAACCTTTAAATGCATGGATAGATGTCAAAATGTAGTTATATTAAAGTATTGAACTTGGAAGGAAAGTGAAAATTTTGTAATGAGGAAGTAGTGGGTGTGAGAACCTACTTAATGCCAAATGCAGTTGAATGGGGAATAGTAAGCATGATGATGGCAATAGTTACACAAAGTGGAAGGAAAAGGGATGAGATCTCCAAACATTATAAATTGAAGAAAATGGAGTTAGTACAGGAGAAAAGTAGGCAATCATGAAGGGAAATTAATATCCCTAAAATGAAATTATTCAAACTATTTCACAAGCCATTGATAGAGGATGGACATAGTGGAATTGTTATTCATAAAAGAAAAATGAAGAAATGAAGAAAAACCCCAAACTCCAAAGATTTTAACCACAAAGGGGGTAAATGTGTATAAAAAGGAAGAAAAACTGAGCACACATGGATGGAAATGATTTATCTACTGATGGGTGTGTGCATTGAAAGTGAGTAATGTTATTTTAATCATACATTTTCAATAAAGAAGAACAATGAGAAGAAAACCCTAAAATAGGGAAATTAGGGCAAGAATTTGATATTTCTATCTATAAATCGGTCAATCAAGGCCAACAAATCATGGAAAGCATAAATGGATCATCACATTGTCAAGAAAACAAATATTCCATGGAAGAAATGAAGTATATGATGATATTTAAAGTTCTATAGCAAGATAACACCGAAAAGCATCATTCTCAATAAGAAAATGGAGAAAAGGGAACTTACTTGAATACTTGAGATAATGAACAAGAGATGAACGCTGATTTGTGAGTGGAACCATGAGTTGAAGTGGGGGATAAGACCCTCAAATCACCTTGCTTTGAGTTAGGAAGGAGAAAGAGAGAAAAGTGGGAAAAAGGGATTTTAAAACCCCTTTTAAATGGTCTCAGATGAGACCGGTGGGCCGCCGATCGACAGGCCCCTACCGGACCTTGCTCACCGGTCTTACCTGCCGGTCTGAGTACCAAGGCCCCAAATTGGCCTATGTTGGAAATTCTTAGCATTTTGTGCCTTATAGGCCCCAATTAGATGTCAATAGGGGTGTTTCACCACATAGTCAACCATTGTGGTGAGACCAAACTATGCATTGATAATTAATGTGGGCATGTTTGGATATGTGGTGTGGTGTAGCAATGTGGCATGTGATATAAAATGCATTGATTGTGAAAATATATATATACAAATGTTGTGGCACTCAATCAATGCTTAAGTTTTGGAATAATCCAGGTACAGAACACCATGGTACGCACCAGATCTAGTGGTCGTGCCCGTGGTACCTCTCATGGTCGGCCACCCATTTTCTGTGGTCCTCAACCCGTAGGGCAATCCTCACATCCACCACCACAAGTGGATCATGATTTGAAACATGTTCAGGGTAACTCACCCATGAACGAAATCTCAGGTCCCCCACATGTCATCACTCCTAGTGATGTGGCGACCCTTATACAATAGTCGCAAGGGGCTTTCCAGTAGTAGTTGCTTCAACAACAACAAACATTCATGACTGCTATGCAGCAACATATGAACCCTACTCTACAGGGTCAGCCTCCCAGAGGGGTTACTCCACAGGACCCTCCAATGGGGTCAGGTGTTAGGGTACAACTTAGAGGAATACCGCCTGAGGTAATACCTCCACCATATGGCACTCCGCCATTCATGATGCCTCCACCTTATCCGTACTATCCACCTTATCACCAACCAGCCACCACTACTGCAAAGGTGGTGAAATATTTTAAAAAGTACATGCCACCCATCTTCACCAAGGTGGGAAATGACCCATTGGAACCAGATCGGTGGATCCAAGAGTTAGAGAAAGTATTTAACATAGTATAGTGCACAGAGGCATAGAAGCTTATATGTGCTAGGTTGCAACTAAGAAATAAAGCTGACTCTTGGTGGAAAGCTTCAAGCCTATACTGATGGCAACTCACCCACAGCCTACTTGGGAATAATTTAAGTAATTTTTTTTGTCAAATTACTATCCCAAAAGCTTCAGAGACCGCAAGGAGGCAGAGTTTATGGCACAAACTCAAGGAAGCAAAACTATTCTAGAGTATCAACAATAGTTTAAAAGCTTATTTTTATTTTTCTCCATGCCATATGAGGACGACTGAGGAAAAAGCCCAAAAATTTTTGAAGGGGCTGAAGGCATCTATTGGTACAGTGTTGGAGGTGTTGGACTTAATCAAATATGCACAAATTATGTAAAAATCCAAGACAATGGAAGATAAGCAGAAGGGAGAGGCATCCCTTACACCAAGACTGTGATAGAGGGCAAACCCATATACTGATTCGAGTAGCCTGAGCAAGAGTTTCCATGGATTATACTCCTATGGTCCCACCTATGGACAGTCCTACATGCCTTTGGGTTATCCTCCCTGACCGGCCAGTGGGCCAAGCACTACATCATTTTGCCCGAACACTAGTGTGGTGCCTACAGCTCCGAGACCCCCTCATCCTCTAGTTGCACAAGGATCAGTACAGAGAACTCCTGCTCCTATTCAACCACCACTGAACCGATGCTATAATTGTTATTCCTATGGGCACTTCACCAAGGATTGCCGGTACCCAGTGGTGGCACTGTGTAATCGGCCCCCTATAAAAAGACCTGCATTGACTCAAGGAAACCAACCTCAGGGAAGGATGTATGCCCTAAAAGTTAAAGAGGCTAAAGCCAGTACTGAAGTAGTAGTAGGTACACTCTAATTAAATGATTTGTGATTAAAATTTGAGTAACCTATTATACTTATATGCAATGCAATGCTAAGTGTCTTATCTGTATCAGGTATACCTGTATACATCTTATTCGATTCTGGGGCATCACATTCATTTATGTCTAAGCGATTTGCTAGAAAGCTTGATGTGCCATCTAAGACCTTAGAATGCAAGTTAGTGGTTAGTCCACCTACAGGCACAGTGGAACAGTTAAAAGAAGTGTGTGGGCCATGTTCAATTGAAATTAATAGAAAGAAACTGGAGGCCCAGCTTATCAAGTTCAACATGTAGAATTTTGATGTCATTTTGGGTATGGATTGGTTGTCAGCTCATCGAGAAAATGTGATGTATGCTGAGAAATAAGTTAAGATGAAGGATGATGAGGGAGTAGAGCTTGTGTATCAAGCTGGAAGGTCAAAGAGACCCAGAAGGACAATTATCTTTGCCTTATAGGCTGTGAAGCTTTTAGAAGATGGATGTTAGGGCTACCTTACATCAGTACTAGATGTGGATGCAAAGATTACTCTGTTAGAGGAATTGGAAGTGGTCAGGGAATTCCCTAATAGTTTTTCCAGATGATTTAACCCAACTACCTTCTGATAGAGAGCTGGAGTTGCCATTGACTTAACTCCTAAAGTTGCCCCAGTGTCTAAAGCTCCGTATAGAATGGCACTAGCAGAATTAAAAGAGCTACAAAGATTGTTGTAAGATTTGTTAAAAAAGGGGTTTATATGCCCAAGTGTCTTATCTTGGGGTGCACTAGTCTTATTTGTCAAGAAGAAGGATGGTAGTCTGCATATGTGCATTGATTACCGAGAACTGAACAAGTTGACCATTAAGAACCTGTATCCGTTGCCATGCATCGATGATTTATTTGACCAACTATAAGGTGCTAAAGTGTTTTCAAAGATTGATCTTAGATCAAGTTACTACCAACTCAAGATTAAGAGTAGTGATATACCGAAGATGGCTTTCAGAACCCGATGTGGTCATTATGAATTCTTAGTGCTGTCTTTCGAGCTAACTAATGCACCGACTACTTTTATGGATTTAATAAATCGAGTGTTTCACGATGTCCTTGATAAGTGGGTCATTGTTTTCATTGATGACATCTTGATTTACTTGAAGTCAAAAGAAGAACATGCAAAACACTTGAGGATGGTGTTACAAAGATTAAGAGAACAATAGTTATATACCAAATTCAGTAAATGTGAGTTTTGGCTCAAGCAAGTAGGATTCTTAGGACACGTGATGTCTAAGAATGGGATTGAGGTGGACCCAGTCAAATTAAAAGTTGTAGTAGTATGGGAAGCACCCAAGAATGTAACAGAGATCAAAAGCTTCTTGGGCTTGGTAGGCTACTATCAGCGCTTTATTGAAAACTTCCTCAAATTTTGATGCCAATGACCAAGTTGACTAGGAGAGGTGCAAAGTTTGAGCGGTCAGAAGAATGTGAAAATGGCTTCCAAGAGTTGAAGAAATGGTTAGTGTCAGCTCCTATATATACTATTCCAAATGGTACAGGTGGGATGATAGTCTATACTAATGCATCTAAGATAAGGTTAGGTTGTGTTCTCATGCAACACGGCAAGGTGGTAGCATATGCATCTAGGCAGCACAAGGAGTATGAGAAGAATTACCCCACTTATGATTTAGAGCTCATGGCAGTCATCTTTGCCTTAGAGATCTGGCATCATTACCTGTATGGGGAAAAGTGTGAAATATACGGTGATCACAAAAGCCTTAAGTACTTCTTCACCTAAAGAGATTTGAATATGAGGCAAAGAAGATGGCTTGAGCTTATGAAGGACTATGATTGTGATCACCCAAGCAAAGCTAATGTGGTGGTTGACGCTCTAAGTCAGAAGGCTCAGATAGTTTCATTTTCGTAGTTAGCTATCAGTCCACAGCTGATACAAGAGGTGATGTTGATGGATGAAATTCCCCTATATGAGGGAGTAACATTGAAGCTTGGACATTAGTTAGATAATGTTAAGGAATTGACTATATCCTTGTCAGTCTTACAGGTACACCCATCCATCAGACAAGAGGTGATGGTGAAACAATCATTAGATCCTAGGCTACAAAGGATCAAGATGAAAATTCAAGAGCAGACAATGAATGACCCTGACTTCATGATAGCCAATAACAGGGCATTGTTATTTTGGGATAGATTATGTGTGCCTAAAGACATGGAGGTACAAGATAAGATTGTGAAGGAAGCATATAGTTCTGAGTACTCACTTAATCTTCGAAGTACAAAGATATACAAGGACCTTAAGTAAAGCTATTGGTGGCCAGCAATGAAGACCACTACTGCCTTGTGTGTAGCAAAATATCTCGTGTGTCAGAAGGTCAAGGTAGAAAGGCATCAACCATATGGCACTCTTCAGCTACTCCCTATATCAGAGTGGAAATGGGACAAGATCACCTTGGACTTTGTTACAGGGCTACCCCACACACCCAAGGGAATGGATGCAATTTGGGTGATAGTTGATAAGCTTACGAAGACTGCTCATTTTATCCCGATTAGGACCAATTACTCCATGGACAAGTTAGTCCAACTTTATAAGGATAATATAGTCCATTTACATGGAGTACCGAAAAGCATTGTGTTAGACAGAGACCTAAGATTTACATCTATATTTTGGAAGAGTCTCCAACAAGCTTTGGGGACACAAGTGAATCTAAGTACTGCTTTTCATCCACAGACTGATAGACAATTAGAACAAACCATACAAATAATAGAAGACATGCTCAGGGCCAGTGCAATGGAGATGAGTGGCAGTTGGGAAGAATACATTCATCTCATGGAGTTTTCCTATAATAATAGCTATCAAACCACAATTGGGATGGCTCTGTATGAGGCATTGTATGGCAAAGAGTGCAAGACATCCCTATATTGGGATGAAGTAGGCAAACAAAGAATGCTTGGACTAGAAATGATACAGATGACGTGTGACAAGGTCGATGTTATTTGGGAAAGGATTAAGGTAGCCCAATCACATCAAAAGAGCTATGCAGATAACCGCAGGAAGGACATTGAATTCCAAGAGGGGGAGAAAGTATTTCTCAAAATCTCTCCTACCAAAGGTTGCATAGATTCCACAGGAAGGGCAAGTTAAGTCCATGATATATTGGCCCATTTGAAATCTTGGCTCGAGTTGGCTTCATAGCATATATGTTGGCTCTTCCACCTTCCCTCAGTAATGTTCACAATGTGTTCCACATGTCTATGCTGAAGCAGTACATCCATGATCCATCACATGTACTACTCGTGGAACCTGAATAGTTAGAAGCTGATATGACCTATGAAGAATATCCTGCTAAAATCTTTGATCAGAAAATAAAAACTCTTTGCAATTGGTCTATCGCTTTTGTGAAGATTCGATGGGCACACCATGCACTTAAAGAAGTGTCTTAAGAAAAAGAGGATTACATCCAAGCCAAGTACCCTCATCTTTTCAGAGAACAAGGTACTATAATTTTGAGGACGAAATTTTCAAAAAGGGAGGCTAAATGTGATACCCTACTTTCTAAATCCAGTTTAATTTCCTAGTTGGTTCGATTTGGTCTTACAGGACCTAAACCCAAGCGAGCTGAGGCAAGTACCTTATGGAACATGATTGCAAGAGTGACTCTGAACTCGGGTTGGCAAGATGAGTTGGAGTCGGTGCCTAGTGTGGTCTGTGTACCCAATCCATGCCCCACTGAAAGTTCCGTATTTTATGTCAAGTACACATGTTAATCATTTACAGAGAGTAAAATACATGTTGGGGCCGAGCCCCACTGAAAGTTCCAATGTTTCGGCAAAGTTTTGGCCAACTGGTGGGTGGTCATAGATGGGTTGGACCCACCAGTGTGACCTACCACTCTAGTCATTAGATATTTTGGCCCCACTATAAATAGCATTTATTACCTTTCTTTCACCTCATTTATTGTTTTACACGGTGGGTGAGAAAAGTAAAGAAGAGAGAGAAAAAGGAGAACGAGGAGAGGAAGGAAGAAGAAAATGGAGAAGGAGATGATTGTCGTGCATTGTCGGGGTCAGATTTCTTGAATCCAACACTGAATTAATGATCCTCATCTCGAGATCTACGATTTGAGATGAGTAAAGTCCATATTCCTTAAATCCTTACAAAACCCTAAGTGAAACCCTTCGATTTGGATAGCAATCCTTTGGATCTTGTTAAGATCTCTTGACAATGTGAATCTAAGGTTTAATAAAGGTTCTATATGTTGTTTATAAAGGATTTAGAGGAAGACTTGAAAGATTTGTGAAGCATTTGTTGATCTCTTGAGCTAAAGAGAAAGATTTGAGGTTTTGAGGTATTCTTAAGCAAAGAGGTAAGATCCACGCTTGAGACTTTGGATCGACCTTAGCTCTAGGTTGAAATCAAGATTTGGAGCCAAGATTTGGAGCCTTAGATTTATGGAAAATGTGGTCAAATTGACCCGTTGTGGTTTCCTTAAGGTGGGATGAAGAATGGTAGACAACATAAAAAATCCCGGTTCTAACTAGTGGGTGTTGTAAGTGGTTGGACCCACCAATCCAGCATGGCCAAGTGATTCAATACATAGGTAAGAAGGATTAATATGATGGAAATCACTAAGTAAACACAAGTGATGCAAAGTAGTTAATGAGATGATTCATGCGGTGATTGAGGTATACAGTGATCCCAATGAGATGTAGCCTTAATGCATGAACAAGTCCAAGAATACAGAATATGAATGGATACTTTCAAGAGAACACAAGGTACAGTACTAGATTAAACAAGAGATAGCATATCATTATTGGGTTCGAAATAAGAAATGGAAGGATTTCAAACAAGTTTACCAAGCATGTAGGAAATTTCATATTTGGGACCCTAGCCAAATGAAAGGTTTACATTTAAATGGAAACAACTATTGATGATTCTAATATGCTTGAGGAGTTATGATTCAAATGTAAACAATGAATTCAAGGATGGCTAGGTATAAAATTTCCTAATATAGTTACCCTCTCCTTTGGGCAAGTCTATATAAAGGTTGAGAACAACCATATTGCCCAAATTGGGGCAAAGTATGCAATGAAGTGAATAGTGAACACTATAGAAGCCCAATATTGCAATGGAAACAAAGAAATCACAAATGGAATGCTAAAATTTATGGTTAGGGCATAAAAAAGGGAAAATTTCTCCAAATTTTCCATTCTACGGATCATAGTATTTGGAAACCATAATCTAAGCTCTACACTGGCTGTAAATGGTTTTCCATGGAAGAAATAGAAGGAAAAACCAAAGTTCCAACCATATTGATGATTTTTCAATCAAAAAGGGATAAACCCAGATTTTAGAGCGAAAAAGAGGGTTTGAGAACTTACCTTGATGATTGTAGGAGGGAGAATACAACTTGGACAGATTGTTGGGTCAATTTGACGAGTTCAGTCATATGGAATCACCCAAGAATTGCCTAAGTTGAAGCGAAGGGGAGAGGAGAGAGAATAGGTAGAAAAACAAGGGTTTAAACCCTTTAAAACGTAGGTCTCGGGCAACTCCGACGGGCACAAAACCAGTGGGGTTCAACCAGCCATGCCCACTGGTCTTTAGCCCGTCGATTTTGGCATGGCCTGCATTGGTGGGTTTAAAGGTCATTTTTGAAGAATTATATGTCTATAGGGGAGACTTGGGCCGACACATATAATGAGATACAAATTTGGAGTTTGAATTATTATATGCACATTTTCTTCGATTGTTTTGGGATGGAAATGCAAAAAGTTGCATGCTAACCTTCGAACAATTGTGTAATGAGTTGTAATACCAACATATACAATGGTACACACTAGATCTAAGGGCGTCGCTTGAGGTGAAGGCCTCAACCTACAGGGCAAGCACCTAACCCACAACCCCAAGAGACAATTGATCAGAATGTGGCTCATCCTCCACTGGTACTTACCTCTGGTGATGTCAAGAACTTAATTCAACAATCGAATTAGATTCTCCATCAGCAGATTCTGTAGCAATAGCAGGCATTTATGACTGCTATGCAATAGCAATGGTATGCTACACTAACAGATCAACCACCCTAAGTAGATATTCCACAAGGTCCAACTAGTGGGCCTGGGGTTGGGGCACAGGTTGGAGGTACACCACCTAGCATCAATCCTCATAACCAATTTGGAGGTACACCACCCATACTACCATAGGGTACACCTCCATACATGATGCAACCTCCTTACCCGTACCATCTGGCATATGCACCATATTTTCATCCGGTGGGCCATACCACAAAAGTGGTGGAGTCATTCAAAAGGAACCTACCACCTACATTCTCTAAGGTGGGAAGTGACCCTTTGGAACTGGACAAATGGATCCAAGAGGTTGAGAAGATATTTGAAGTGATTGAGTGCACTAATGCTCAAAAGATTATTTATGTGGGGTTACAGTTTAAGAATGAGGCCAACTCCTGGTGGCAAGCCTCAAAAGCCATATTGTTTGCTACACACTTGAAACCCATATGGGAATAATTCAAGGAGTTATTCTTGGCAAATTATTACCCTCAGAGTTGTAGAGACTGCAAGGAAGCGGAGTTCTCGGCCTTGACTCAAGGAAGCAAGTCTATCCTTAATTATTAGCAACAGTTTGAGGCTCTATTCTACTTTGCACCCCCTCACATGAAATCGGCTGAAGAAAAGGCCAAGAAGTTTTGGAAATGATTGAAGGTATCCATTGGCACGATACTTGAGGCATTAGATCTCACCGACTATGCCTTGATTGTACAGAAGGCCAAAACCATTGAAGATAAGCTAAAAAGTGAATCATCCCTCACACCTGGACGAGCGAACCCTTATGCGGATTTGGGCAGCCTGAGTAAGAATTTTTGTGGATCATACTGATTTGGTCCTTCATACAGGCAACCCTATAGGCCATCAAGTTATCCTCCTTGATCCACTCGTGGGCTAGGTACTACATCTTTTAGTCCGAATACCAGTACGGCACCCACAACTACTAGGCCACCTCACCCTTCACTTGCTATAGGTCAGGCTCAGAGAGCTTTTGTTCTAGTTCAAGATTTGTAGAACCATTGTTTTAATTGCCATTTATATGAGCATTTTGCTAAGGATTGCCAAGCCCGACCAGCTACTTTGACTCAAGGGATTCAACCATAAAGAAGGATGTATGCTTTTTCAACTGAGGAAGCTGAAGCTAGTACAGAAGTGGTAGCAGGTACAATTTAATTTGAGAAGTGCCTTCTGGTAAATATTGATGAAATGCTTTACTTATGTGCATTGCTGTATTAGGTGTCCTACCTGTATCAAGTATACCAGCATATGTCTTGTTTGATTCATGGGCCATACACCGTTGAGATCAGTGGGAAGCAGTTAGATGCCCAACTCATCAAGTTCAACATGCAAAACTTTGATGTTATACTAGGTATGGATTGATTATCAGCACATCGAGCAAGCATGATTTGTGCTGAGAAATAGATCAAGGTGATCGATAATAAAGGGAAGAAACTGATATACCAAGCGGATATGATAAAGGGGGCTAAGAAGGTCCTCATCTCTGCTCTTCAAGCGGTGAAGTTGTTGAAAAATGGGTGTCAAGGGTCCCTTGCATCAGTGATTGATTTAGATGCAAAGGTCACACCTCTAGAGGAAATAGAGGTAGTTAAATAATTCCCAGATGTCTTTCCAGGTGATCTGACTCAACTACCACCTAACAGGGAGTTAGAATTTTCTATAGATTTGATTCCTGAAGCTGCCCCGATGTCCAAGGCTCCGTACAGAATGGCACTAGCAGAATTAAAAGAATTGCAAGTACAATTGCAAGATCTATTGAAGAAGGGATTCATACGCCCAAGTGTATCACCTTGGAGTGCTTTAGTGTTGTTTGTTAAGAAGAAAGATGGGAGCCTACGTATGTGCATTGATTACAAAGAATTGAACAAGTTAACCATCAAGAACCAGTATCCATTGCCACGCATAGATGATCTGTTTGATCAGCTACAAGGTGCTAAGATATTTTTAAAGATTGACCTCAGATCTGGGTATTATCAACTCAAGATAAAGAGTTGTGATATACCAAAGACAATCTTTAGAACTCGGTACCGTCATTATGAGTTCTTAGTGTTGTCTTTCAGGTTGACCAATGCACTAGCAGCTTTCATGGATTTGATGAACCGAGTGTTCCATGATGTTCTTGACAAGTGGGTCATTGTTTTCATTGATGATATCTTGATCTACTCGAATTCAGAAAAAGACTATACAAAACACTTGAGGATGGTACTATAAAGACTAAAAGAGCAACAGTTGTATGCGAAATTCAGCAAGTGTGAATTTAGGCTCAAACAGGTCGAATTCCTGTCTGAAAATGAAATTGAAGTGGATCCAGATAAGGTGAAAGCCGTAGTGGACTGGGAGGTACCCAAGAGTGTAACAGAATTAGAAGTTTCTTGTGTTTGGAAGGTTACTATAGACGCTTAATCGAGAACTTTTCTCGGATTTCAGCACCGTGACCAAGTTGACTAGGAAGGGTATAAAGTTTGATTGGTCAAAGGAAAGTGAAGAAAATTTTCAAGAGCTAAAGAAGAGGCTAGTGTCAGCACCAGTGTTGACTATTCCTCATGGCATAGGTGGAATGACAGTGTAAACTGATGCTTCCAAAGTTAGATTGGGCTGCGTACTTATGCAACACGGTAAGGTGGTAGCATATGCGTCCAGATAGTTAAAGGACTATAAAAAGAACTACCCTATCGATGACTTGGAGCTAGCAGCTATCCTTTTTGCCTTAAAGATTTGGTGTCACTACTTGTATGGTGAAAAGTGCGAAATATACAGTGACCACAAAAGTCTTAAGTACTTTTTCACGCAAAAAGACTTGAATATGAGACAAAGGAGATGGCTTGAGATTATGAAACATTATGATTGTGATATTCAGTATCACCCAGGGAAGGCCAACGTAGTGGCAGATGCATTTAGCCGAAAAGCTCAAACTGTGTCACTTTCCTATCTAGCTATCAGTCTAGAGCTCGTACAGGAGGCGATGTTAATGGATGAAATCCTCTTGTATAAGGGAGCAACCTTGGAACTAGAACACCAGGCAGATGATGTTCAATAGTTGACTATGTCCTTGGCGGCTCTATAGGCACACTCTTCCATCAGGGAAGAAATCATAATGAAACAGCCTTTGGATACTGAGTTACAAGGAATCACAGAGAAGATTCAAGAGCAAACAATGAATGACCCTAGCTTTACATTAGCCAGTGATGGGTCATTGTTGTTTCGGGGTAGATTGTGTGTACCCTGTGATGAGGTAATACAAGACAATAGTAAAAGAAGCACACAGTTCTGAGTACTCTCTTCACCCTGGAAATACCAAGATGTATAAGGACCTAAAGCAACACTATTGGTGGCCAGCAATGAAGTCCATAATAGCTCTATATGTGTTGACTTGCCTTGCTTGTTAGAAAGTCAAAGCTTTTGGCACTCTTCAACCACTCCCACTACCTGAATGGAAGTGGGATAACATTACAATGGACTTCATCACTGGACTACCACGTACACCTAAGGGAATGGATGCAATTTGGGTAGTAGTTGATAGGCCTACTAAGACACCTCACTTCATTCCGATCAAGACCAATTACACCATGGATAAGCTAGCATAGCTTTACATGGATAATGTGGTAGGCTTGCATGGTGTACCGGTGAGCATTATATCAGACAGAGACCTGAGGTTTACCTCCAGATTCTAGAAGAGCTTCCAGCAAGCCTTGGGATCACAATTGGACCTGAGTACGGCCGTCCATCCATAGACAAACGGACAGTCTGAGTGGACCATACAGATATTAAAAGACATGCCCTAAGCCTGTGCCATAGAAATAAGTGCCAGTTAGGAGGAATATATACCTCTTATGGAGTTTACTTACAACAATAGCTACCAAGCTACAATTGGGATGGCTAAATATGAAGCATTATATGGTAGAAAGTGCAGAACTCCTCTATACTAGGGATGAAGTAGGTGAACATTGAATGTTTGGACCAGAGATGATTCAGATGACATGTGATAAAGTCAATGTCATTAGAGAAAGAATTAAAGCAACCCAGTCACGTCAAAAAAGCTATCCAGATAGCCATAGGAAGGAAATGGAATTCCAAGAGGGAGAGAAAGTGTTCCTCAAAATATCTCCTACCAAAGGTCTACATAGATTTCACAATAAAGGCAATTTAAGTCTGAGATAGATTAGGCCATTTGAGATTTTGAAGCGAGTTGGGGTAGTAGCATACATGTTGGCATTCCCACCTTCCCTCAGCAGTGTTCACAATGTCTTTTATGTATCCATGTTGAAGCAGTACATTCATGATCCATCCCACGTGTTACCTATGGAATCGGAATACTTAAAAGCTGATATGACATATGAAGAACATCCGGCTGAGATCTTAGACCGGAAGGTGAAAACTTTCTGCAACCGCTCTATCACTTTTGTGAAGATTTGGTGGGCCAACCACCCAATCGAAGAGGCATCTTGGGAGAAAGAGGATGATATTCAAACCTTGTATCCTCATCTTTTCGGACAACTAGGTACTACAATTTCATGGATGAAATTTCAAAAGGGGGGGTAATATGATACCCTACTTTCTAAACCCGGTCTAATTACTCGTATTGACTTGGTTTGATCATATAGGGGTTGAACCGGAGTGAACTGACGCAAGTACTATAAGGAACATGGTAGCAAGAGTGGCCTCGAACTTGGGTTGGCCTGACAAGACTAAGCGGGTACCAAGTGTAATACGTGCACCCAAGCCTTACACTTGCATGCACCATGATGCCATGTACAAGAAGTAAGGTATGTGCTAGTAATTTTGGGTGTCTATGCAATTTAATTATAAGTATGAGTTTGTCCCCATTGAAGTCCATGTGGAACACTAGCAATGGGCTGACTAGAATGGTAGACCAACCTAAGATATACCCACCTGAGATATACCCACTTGAGATATACTCACCTGAGGTATACCCACCTGAGATATACCCACTTGAGAATACCCACCTGAGATATACCCACCTAAGATGTACCCACCTAATACTAAAAGATATTTTTGGGGGCCCAGGTATAAAAGGGGGGGCATTTATTGTCTTTCCCCTCATTAATGGTAATTGGTCGGTGGGAGAGTAAAAAAGAGAGAGAAAGAAGAAGAAAGGAAAAAGCAGATGAAGAAGAAGAAAGAAGAAGGGGAATCGACCGTGGAGCTTCACCGGAGTTGGGTCTTAGTATTTTGAGCCCTGATTAATGACTAGCTCATCGGGATCATCGATTTGAGGTAGGTATTGAACACCTTCCAAGGATTCTTGGGAAAACCCCCTTTTTTACACCCTCTTTTCAATTTTTGGGAAAGAACCCACTTGGTTCTTGCTAATCATACATGGATAATCAAATCTAAGGACTAATGGAAGGGGTGTACAATGATTTTGAAGGATTTGGAAGGAGTGTTGGTGAAAATCAAGAGTATTTGGAAGTTCTTCAGCAAAAGAAGAGAAATTTGGGGTTTCATTGGTGTTCTTAAGAAAGAGGTAAGAATCTCCTTCTTTCTTTTGATTTGATCTTAGATCTAGGTTGAGGATACATGATTAGATCTTAAATGAGTGATTTGAGTCGTTGGATCGACCCCAAACAAGTTCCCCAAGCTGAAGAGAAGATGGGGAAGAAGAGAGGAAAACTTCGTTTCAAGATTGGGGGTGTTTCAGGCCTACCTGAGTTCCCAAAACTCAATTTCTGGGTTCTGGTGTAATCGGCGGGCATGAAATCGGTGGGCTATGAAGCCTGCTTGTCTTTGGCTCATGCCCACCTATCTTTCTAGAATGTTCAGAATGGGTCCAAATTGGATGGGTAACCCCCATATATGATTCTAAACCTGATTTTAGTGTTTAAACATGATAATTTTGACCCCAAAATAGTGAAATGATAAACCATTATGTTTATGATAGGTTACACTCGCTATACGCGTACCCATACATCAGATCTCTTATGTGCTGGATACAAGCACCGTGTATATATACAAGTAAGTGGGAAGTGGACTCTGATTTAATTACGGAATGTTATGCATCATTTAACATGTGTTAGTCTAGCCATGTCATCATGTCACGTGTGTAGACTAGACATCACATATGCCATATCACGCAATTGAATGTACATTTACATAATATTCTCTGCTTTGTGTTATGATTGAATATTCATTATACCTTGATGTATGTGATGGAGGAATCTTATTTGGACATGATATGCATGCTAGATTTTAGATGCCATAGTCGGCTCAAAAACAAGTCCATGGTGGCTCGTGGAATGGGTGCGGTACCATCGTGTAATCGTACTATGCTCATGTAGAAGCATGCGGCTAGGATTTATATACCTCTTTGTGCTATGACCCTTCCCAACAGGGGTTTATATGTTGGGTTACTATTGGGGGAAAGCATCGGGTTGTGGTTGTCGAACTCCTACAGCGATTAAAAGTACGCACTACTGATCTCTAAAACATTCGGTAATCCCAGTAGTATATTTAGAGGGCCGATCGTACTGCTTTTATTTAGGGTGAAGTCACCCATTTACATTTTGTCATTTAAATTTACAGGGAGTCGGCTTGCATTTTAAATTCTGGTACCAAAGGTGGGCCTTCTCCGACAACCCTATGGACATTTCGTGGGATGGGGTTTGAGGTTCATACCCAGGGTATACACGCACTATGGTTGTGAGTAGCACATAGCCTATGACATAGTAATGTTGATAGGCTAATAGGATTAAAATGAATTACAAACATATAGATGCATATATGTTGTGACTGTTTGTGCGATTTTCCTTGTGTGGTCTTCCTTTCCACTTACTGGGCTAGTGAGCTCATCCCACATGCACAACTCTTTTTAGGTGATTTTGTAGGTTACCCGCTTGGAGATCAAGAGCTGGGCCTCACTGTGGAGTTTCCCTCTGAGGACTGGTGGGTCCCTGATGAGTTCAAGCACGGTGCCAATTGCAAGTGCAAGGATTGTACTGCATGGCAGCAGTGACTCTTAAGTGATTCTTTTTTATTCTTTTTGATGTGCTTCCTTTTTATTACTTGATGCTTAAATTATTATATTTTTGCTTATATATCATGCATTCGGGCCCAAATGTATATAACTTTTATAACTCAATTTGGGTATCAAGTATTTGAGAAACAATTACGGGTATTATTATGAACAAGTCTTCCACTAAAAACATAGGTTTGATTTTAGTTTAGTAGATGTATATTGTATTGCAGTTACTGCATTGTTGATCCTGGTAAGTTTGTGAGTTAACTGGAGTTAATTCGGTCACCGGTTCGGTTCTGTGCAAGCAAGGTATGACACTCTACCACTCCTAAGGGCATAAACAACATTACATTGGTTTGAGGGCCATTGATGGGTCTGACCTTGTACTACATTCAGTGGTACATTAGTTGGCGCATGTGAACTAACAGGCTAATGATGCCTAGGGTTAGGCTCTTGTTGACTGGGCAAAGTTTCTCTTTCCCTCTCATGTAAAATTGAGACAACTTAGGTGAGTTCCCTCGTAAGATTTTGATGGCTTGTCATGAGGAGGGCCATATTTTTTTTCAAGTCACTTATCCTACTTGCCTCTCCAGTGTTGGTAAACCCAGGGGGTTGCTGATAAGATGATAAGAGAGGGACCCTAGGAAAACTAGCCTGAGGTCCTACATTTGGCCTAGGAAAAGTATTTTGAGAAAAAGATTGTTGTGCAAAGGGAGGCCTTTAGGGTCCAAGTTGACCTTGATTATGGAAATTGGAAGGCCCTACTTGGTTGCCCTGATTCCAGGAGGGATTTAGGTGATTTCTCCATCCTGGATTGTAGGTGTTACTATAAGGATTATTATGATATAAGTCATTAACACTTTCATCAGAAGTGCCCCTAGAGGTGTTGGGGCATTCTTCTATGACATGTCCAGGGGACTGGCACCAAGCACACATCTTAACCAAATTGACTTATGATAGCTCTTTAGGAACAATAGCCTCAATCCTCTTGATTAGGCTATCCAAATGGGCTTCCTTGGCTACTATCCCATCCATAAAATATCATTTCCCTCCTATGGTTCTTTCACTTTCTTGGGTTGACTCCCACTCACGGGTTTTATCAGCTAGGCCAAGTAAGAATTCCCATGCCTCTCCTTCGTCTATAAAGGATGTGAATCCCCCAAGGCACATAGACTCTTTTATTTTTTTTAGTTGGGTAATCAATACCCTCATAAACAATCTGACATAATTGCCATAAGTCTGGGCCATGGTGGGGGAATTCCTAGAGGAGATCCTTGAATCTCTCCATATGTTTAGAAAAGGACTCACTAGGCTTCTGCCTAAATTGGAGGATATCACTTTTAAGCTTATTGGTCTTGTGAGCTGGAAAAAACTTCTTAAGGAAGACAACTGTGAATTTCTCCCATGTGGTTATGGAATTTGTGGGTAACCCATACAACCACTTCTTAGCTTGGTCTTTTAATGCAAAAATGATGAACCAAAGCTTAACAACATCATCAGAAAGTTGTTGGACTTTAATTAGAACACATACCTCTTCAAATTCTCTAAGGAATAGGTATGCATCCTCAGAGAGCAGCCCATGAAAATTGGGCAACAGAATGATATAATGAGATTTGAGCTCAAAATTATTGCCCTGGCTTGTGGTAGAACTACGCAGGAAGGTTGGGCTGTTCTAGCAGGATAGAACCTATCTTTCAGAGATTTAGGTGGAGGGTTTTGCTATTGGTCTCCCATATTCAAAGGTACTAAATAGAGCAAACATATAGGTTCACTACTTATTGGATCTCTTCTTTCTAACCTATTCACACTATTACGTACCCACCTAGCACTCATGCAACAGAACACTATCCACAACTAGAATAAGACAAACCACAAACACAAAAGAATGAAAAAAAATTTTGAAATTTTTTTTTTTTTGTGTGAGCTTACTAGCAGGGATCTGGGGTTGCTCAGGTCAATTCCCAAGGTATTGCTATAAGGAAAAATCTATCTTTATCATACTGTGAGGCTTGGTGACCTCCATCGATACAACTATTATTGCAAGTTGTTCTTCTCAGAAATTCAATAAAAGAAAAATAAAAACAAAGCAAACAAAACACTCCAATTTACCAAAAGAAAGTGAAAAATAACAAGGAACTGTCTACCCAGCAATGGCCTCAAAAACTTGTTTGAATTTTAAAAATAACCACAAGCGTACAGATCAATGTGGCTAACGGGTCGAACACAAGGAGAGTAGCCACTTTATTTTAGGATTCTTTTAGTAACGCGAGAGTGTATCGATTAATTATAGTGATCTACTTCTAACTACCACCCTAAAATACATGCATCTAAAAGCATCCTAACCAACACATCTAGGAATTTAAATACTTCAAACCACGTAGATAAAAAGTAAAAAAGTGCTGAAATAAAATAAATAAAATAAAAAGGGGAAGGAAGCTAGAGAGAGGCACACAAGTAGGTTTCTCTATATAGCCCAAGGGATGCACTGCAAATAATGCAAGCTTCCCTACTTGACTAGAGAGTAACTCTTATAAGGGCTTCACTACTTAGCTTTAGGGAAAGGGAGGCAAAGTAAATAACTGAAAGTAAAGGCAATAAAAGGATGGTCGATAGCTAAAGAGGGAAAAGCCAAAACATGCATCCAACCAAGGACCTTGGGGAAAAGGAAAAACAATAAAATAAAGACTGAAATTGAAAACCTAAGTTAAGAAGGAAAGGGCAGTCAGAAGAGGGAATGAGAGGGGGGAGAGAAGACTTATGAGAAGCCTACCTACCTGAACTTCAATACTTGTACTTGAAAATTGAATACTTGTTGAGACTTGAAATAATACAAGAACTAAAAACCAGATCTGGAATAAACCAAATCTGAAATTGCTAGTACTAGAGAAGACAAATCTGAACTTGAAAACTTGTGCTCCACACTTGGTTCATGTCACTTAGAACTAAGCCTAGAACTAGAAAGTATAATTACAATTGAATTCCATGAACAATAAACCTAAAAAAAGAACTAGTATTCATTAAATAAAATTCCAATACATAACTACTTAAACCAATAAGTAAGAAGAAGACTAGAAGAAGAACTAGAGAAAAACCTAGAGAAAATAAAAACCTAAAAGTGAAGTGCTAGAGAGAAAACCCTAATAGAGAATTGCTAGAGAAAGAGATGAAACCCTAATTGTAAAGTGTATCCTCTCCCCTCTTGTATGATGTTTATTTATAGGGAATAGGGGAGAGGGGGTCCAATGATTAGGGTTTGGTTAGGGTTTGATGAGGTGGATGAGAGAGAAGAGAGAAAGGGGGTAGAATCGTAGGAGATAGGAGAGAGAGAGAGACTCCAATGAATTGGGTTTGATTAGGGTTTGTGATGATGTGGATGAGAGAGAAGACAAAAAGGATAGAAAAGAGAGGAATCCTACGACTTGGGTGTGGTTAGGTGGAGGAGAGAGAAGAGAGAGAGGGAGAGAAATCATAGGAGATGAGGCTCTCCACGATTTGGTTTCCTAAGAAGGGTTTAATTAGGGTGATGATGTGGAAAATAGGAAGAGAAAAAAAAAAAGGAAAAGAGATAAAATATGAGAGATCCTATGTTTTGGTTTCCTAATTAAGGTTTAATTAGGGTGATGATGTGGAAAATAGGGAAAAAAAAAAAAGGAAAAGAGAGAAAATAGGAGAGAGTCCTACGATTTGGTTCTTTTCTTTTATTTTTTTTTTTCTTATTTTCTTTCTCTCTTCTATCTTGCGCACAAGCTCCCTTGAGCGCCCCTTGCTTCAAGTGATGAGAAGGAGAGAGAAAATCTTCCAACCAAAAAAAAAAAAAACTCCAAAATATAGCAGCCAAGAAGTTCAAACTTGAGACCTCCTGGTGAGCAAGGGATTTTGCACACCACAATTCATCAACTATGCTAGGTAGTTGTTGTTACCAAAAAAAGAATCTTTAATCACTAAAGGGTGTGGTCCATCGATCCTTGTTGGCATTTAGAACATTCCTTATACCCTGGGACAACTGTAGATGGGTTGGTTCTGTATATTGGTTCAGTTCCGATCCATTGTTCTTTTTCTGGCCCGAAAAGAATAACCACTTGTACGGATGACCAAATGGGTGTGTACTTTTAATTGAAAATTTCCATCTTACTCAGAATTTCATCCTCTTCACAACCAAGAAAAGACACAAGACCTCTTTATATGTAAAATTAGAGATATAGCACCCGATAGTCCTTAAGGCCTTGAAAATATAAAACCTACAAAAAGAGAGTAAAACTCAAGGTAGCTCCATTCTCAATATGTAAAATACATGTTTTACTACCCTAGATTTCACACATAAATGTGCTCATCACGTGGCACCATGAGATGCTCAGCTTATTTTGTTATTCTGATACCGAATTGTGAATGGTATATTTTTGGGCTTATTATTTATAAGTCATGGATAATTGTAATGGAATAACTCAGTTATTTATATAATATCACTGGATGTTCCCCATCTTATGTTATGATTTCGATATTATACTTTGAATCCACTGCTACTGATTTGGTTGTGTTATGAGATTGTGTATGTTAAGGTATTGCTATCAGAGATCCTGGTAGGTTTGTAAGACGGGTATACATCTTACTCACACCATCGGTATTCCTAATGGTAAGTTAGGTTCACTAGAATTGGGGTGTGACAGTTTCGAACTCCAATTGATCAAGATAATTGGGTTCACTTTATGTCTAAAGCTGTTATTATAACATGGCCCATTATCATGCTTCACCTACAGGCTTTCAAGGTGAAGGAGAGATTTGAGGCCTTAGGTTGGGAGGCTATGTTTAAGGTAGAGGAAGAAGTGTATCCAAGGTTAGTCCATGCTTTCTACTGCAACCTATCTGGCAAACATCTTAGCACTATGGTGTATAAGATTATGAGCTAAGTTGGTGGTGTGGACATCTCTCTTACCAAAGCCAAGTTTGGACAAATCATTGGAGTCTCTTTTGAGGGGATCAAGACCTATTGCCCTCCTCAGACTACAAATACTGAGTTGGAGTTCTTAAAGGTGAATTTCATTACGGGTGGTGAAGCTACTTTGGCCCACATTGCAAATTGGAGACCTCCACCTTAGGTATTGTGCAATACAATCTTCTTCCTATCCACGGTCATTTCAATGAGTTATCTTTGATGCAAGCATACACAACCTTCTGTCTCTACACTGGGGAGAGGATCAGTTTACCCTATCTGATGTTGCGATATATGGTTTAACGTGCCTATCGCCCTACTATTGGCACCTTGTTTTATAAAAAAATCCTAACTAAGGTGTTCAGGCATATTGGAATTTGATTAGAGGGTGAAGAGAGGAACGAGTCACATGCCATTCCTTTTGATTGGGCTATTCTAGAGAAAATGCAGTTGCATGAGTATGTAGGGAGTGATCAGGAAGAAGTACCTACAACTGAAGAAGACCTAGAGGAACACTAGGATGATGTGCATTGAAATGAGGATGAGCAGCAGGAGGAGGGGACACAACAGAGAGATGAGCAGCAGTATGAAGAGGGGGTACAATTTAGGGAAGAGGAGGAGCACATGGATCATTTTCGTGAATTCCACCTTAGTAGTGTTGAAATAAATCTTGGATTCACGGAGGAGGAAATTGAAAATTTAGGAATCCTACCTCCACACATTCCCGAGGAGAGTACCCACAACACCATTCCTACTATGGAGGAGACTCATCAGGCTGGTCACACTTCTTTTCATACTTAAACTCCCTTTAATATTGCTCCAGAGGCTACCCAACCTACTACTTTGACTGGAGGTAATTTGTGCACGCCACTTATTCCTTCTTTATTTACTTGATTTCAAGATTATCTCCTTTCTATAGTCTTTGCTTATAGTTTCTTTTATACCTTACAACTATTTCCTTTTTACTAACTTTCTTTTTGTTTTTTGCTCTAGATACTCTAACCTTGCAAGAAGTACCATACCACATGGATAAAGATTTTACTCAGGTCACCACTAGCTTGAAAGAACTGAGATCTCAAGTGGCTCATTGACTTCCAAAGTCAAGTCCATGGAAGCTACTTTTAAGGGGTGGGCAGAGTGCATGCGCATCTCGCCAAACTTCAGACCTCCACGCTTTCGATCTTAGTCTCAGCGGGCTTCTTCTTCTTCGAGTCACCTGTGGCACTCCCAGCAACAAAGCTCGGCTTCCTCTCTCACTTGTTATTTGTCTTTGTTCTTCATATTTTGTGTACAGAACTGACTTAGATCAATTACTTTAGACATTTTGATTGTACTTAGTCCTTTTGTGGTTCATATGTTCCTTCCCCTTTTTTATTTCTTTTACCTTCGGGGTTTCTTTCCTTTTGTACTTCTGTCTTTGTTGAAAAGGTTTCCTCTCCTTACAATACATCTTGTGTATATAAATCGTAGACAATAGTTTTATGTAATGAAGTTCAGTTAAATTCTATTTGCTTCCCCTCTTTTATCTCTCTAACTTCCTTCTCTTTTTCTCATACTTGTGCATTCTACCTACTAACTTTTACTATTTTATCTATTGATCACCACACACCTAGAGTCTCAAGGTCAGGTTAGGTTAGGTTACCACGGGACATCCTGCTCTGATGCCACCTTGTCACACCCTACCTTATGTTAGGCTAAGGTATGTGGCACTTGGAATACCCATTCCAGTCAGCCTGACAATACCCAGGATCCTAGATGCGTGTAGTAACGAAACCCAGTTCCTACTCTACATTTAAATCAGAGCATAAATACAAAATTCATAAAAATCATAAGTTACATATGGTTACCTCCTATGAATGATACATTATGGTAGTACAAGCCCATAAGACTAATTCCATAGGTTATAATAAATAATGTAAAAATTAAATTACAATACATAATGTAAAAAAAGAACCTCCTCTACGAGTGTTCCACAAATATGTCTCTATATTTGAACATGTCACCAATTCTTCACCGCTCCAGCTCCATCATCTAGTAATAGAGATCAATGGGGGGTGAGCATGAGTATGCTCAATGAGGGGTAGGGGAACACAAGCACACACAATTCACAGATGAAACATTGTTTCACATTATCATACCACAAGCTCAAGATGCAACATCCACATGATTCATTTATCAGTCTAGTATGTTCTAGTTACTAAGTCTCATCCTATGGATATAAGTGCTATAAGCAACATAGGTGGCATTCCCTATCCTGTACATTGGGCCTCAGGAATACAACCTCATTGCAGGCAAGAGCTAGCTAATCCTAATCAAAGCCTCAGTCCCCCGGCTAACCCCTAAATAGTAACCCCTGACACTGTCCCGGTTAGAGCCTCGGTCCCCCATGTGTCCGACAGCCATGCATACAGTAAGTCATACCATGCTGTGCCCCATTAAGATACAGTACGTTGTATCTAGGCACAGTAGTCCCACATGACGTACCATCAAGTAGGATTAGCCAATACCTGATGTCATGCCACGCCTTGCCACACTTGACCTTACCGTCCATATGGCACAAGCATGCCGACACTAGATACCTTACTGTACCCAATCAGCCTGCTTACCCCAGAATCCTACTCTAGGAGAGTCCACAACACCACACCCACAAGATATAAATAATTGTATCAAAAATTTCTTTTGCAGAGGATAATATAAAATCAAGATTTATACTCAACCAATGCATCAATGTGGTACCTGATAATATATGTACAGAAATTTCAGAATTTACTTACAGTAATCCCTTATATTACAGTAATCCAAGTATCAAACCAAATATATTTACACCAAAAAAATTCCCCCATCTATCAAACCATCAAAAATTGGTTTCTACATCCATCCCCATATATACATAAAAGAATGATCATAAATATCATATCTAAAGAATACTATCCACCATAAACACAATCTTTGCACTCGCAATCAGGTCCATGACTGAAATCACCAAAGTCCTAAGTACAAGCCAACAGATCCATAACCATAGCATCATGCATCAAGGGGTGGAGCACTGGTACTGCTCAGTGAGGGATGGGGTAGACAAATCACATGCAACCAGATGTAATGCAAGCTCCACATATAAAGATGATGCTCATGAATCTATTTATTTAACTATACAGATTTCCCTAGTCCTTTACTAAGTCTCATCACCTATGGGTATAGTGCTATGCAACGTCGGTGGCATTCCCTACCCTGTACGTTGGGCCTCAAGAATACACACTCGTTGTAGGTAGGAGCCATCTGGTCCCAATTAGAGCCTCGGTCTCCCGGCTAACCCCTAGATGGTAACCCCGTATAATAATATCCACCAATCATATAGTACGTCATATCCTGTCTCACATCCATCTCTGGTAAAGTATGTCGTATCACTCATAATGCACTGCTGATCAGGCAGCCACATATGTCAGGATTAGTCCTTACCTAATCCCCTATGGACAAGGGGTGTAACACTTAGGGTTATGATACCTAGCCCAGCATACTACATGATACACAACCAATCAACCATAACACATGCAAGCATGGGCACCTTCTCGTGACCCATCTTACTTGTCTTGCCTTTCATGTTTTCCAATGCCTTCACATTCATCATATCACAATTGTAAAATAATGCATATGCACATTCACAACCAAATAATGCAAGATCAACAATTAAGAAACACACCAAAAGAAAGGAGGTTAGAAGGGCACCCACTCACCTGGACAATCTGATTCAGTTATCACTTTTCCAGGTGTTGTACTGGTTCCCTCACCGCTATTTGGAATTCCTAAAAATCAAAATTATACATACATTTATATATTTAGACTTTAGAGCTTAAGCACACATCCTAATGGAGTAATTACTATTCTCCTATAAGCCCTACAGGTCTCCTCTCAGACCCATACATCACTGTCAAAGTCTAAGAACAATACAGTCTCTAGAAGCCTATCCGGCTGGAGACTCTGGCCCGACTGGCTGGCCAGATGTCTCCCACCGGTCATGCCTTTTCTGTAGAATTTCAATTCTGTCAACTCTCCCTGCTGATTACTCATTTGTTTTGGTCATTTTTCCCTTTTCCTGTACTGAATTTCCACAACAGTAATACACTACTTCAATTCCATCATTTTATTAATTCAACCATCAACCCATTTAATTAATTCTAATTAATTACCTAATTTTGGATAAATTTCCATAATCATACCTCATATTCTCATAATCTCATTCACAAGTATGAATTAAAGTAAGAGCTTCATAATCAGACCTAAATCTAAGGTTGCATGCATAAAATCCATCTTTAATTGTACCTTGTATGTGAAAGATCAAGCCTCAATCAGCTTGCATGCACCATTAGAATCCTCTAACAACAGAATTCAAAGTGAAATTTCACTTTTTCTCTAAGGCATTTTACTATTTTGAGGTCATTGGTGAGAATTCACACACAGTAACCCGCATCGGCCATGGTAAGTATGCATGCTTTGTAAAAGTATTACATATTTTCAAATCATTTCTTCAAATCAGAAAATCAGACTTCATATGATAAGGATTCCTGCTGAATTTTTCCGAAATTCGTTCCATACTACATAATCGGTTCATTCCTTTTTCCATTTTCTGAAATTACTTCTTGTTACAGGTTAGCATGGGTGAGAATTGACTTACCTTGAAGCTGATTCCTCTAACAACAACCTAAGAGCAGCAATCTCCACTTGGATTTCCCTCTCTTCCCTTCTCTTCTTCTCTTCTCTTCTTCTTCTTCTTCTTCTTCTTCTTCTTCTTCTTTCTTCTTTCTTCTTCTTGTTGTCCAAGTATTGTTATGTGAGAAAATGGGTTATAGTGGTTGGTGGTGGCTCTTATATAGCCCCACATTAGTGGCCCACTAACTTCTTAATATATATATAATAAAATATATTATATCTATATATATAATCATATTACTTATACAACATGATTAAATTTATAATTTTATTATTTAGCTCATTTAATCATATCAGACCCATGGAAAGAGGTCAACATGTCAAATTTCCAAGAGTGTGACCCATTTCAGCCAATTCTGTCCATTCTATTCATATGACAAGCCTACCTGTCATGTCCAGAACTCTATAGCCAGTTGAGCCAGACTTGCTCCCCTTTTGAGTTTGATGTATTCCCTATCATATCCAATCCATATTAAAAGTTAGTAATCACCTATTGGCCCACTTTGCTTGCTGATTTTTCCAACACTATTGGCAGGAGACACAGGTCCATGTTGGGTCATCCTTCCCTTCCTAGCATTCCATTGCTGCCAACCAAGCCAATGTTGGCCTCTCCAGCCTGCTACTCTTGCCTGTTCACAGACAAATTAAAGAGGTGAGATTTGGGGTGTTACACCTGACCCCCTATTGGCAAGGGGTTATAGCACTGGGATGTGAGCCTAACCATATGCATCTACATGCACCTATAGCATCCAACATACAATAGTGGCCATAGCTGTAAGATTGACCTCTGAGCCCACGGTATCGAACGGATCCTCGGCCAAACCATGTCACAGACTACCAATATTACATCCATCCCCACACAATTAGCATACTAGGAATTCACAAAGCCACGATCACATGCATATCAGTAAAACATGCATCAAGAGAAATTTTATAATTTTTATATAAAATAAATTCACAACCTAATAGTTAATACAACACATGAGCAAAATTGGAAAGGTAAAAACACTCCATAACTGCAATCAACAAACAATCTCCTCACCTGAATTTCCCAAATCTCTTGATCTTCACTAAATTCCCAATCTCGTGTATCCTCACTAGATGTGTATATCAAGTTCCTAATTAACAAATTAGATGTAAGTCAATTTACTGGTATAATCCTTTATAAATTATCCTTCCTAGGTTCCATTTGGATTCATGTATTCAGTCCATCTGCAATTGAATTTTCCCCCATCCAACTTAGAGAGCATTCATCCGACCAATATAGTCATTAGACTTACTCTTGGTTTACTAAGCTAACCTTAGGTCTATAAATTTTATATATCCCTTGGATATTTTGGTATTACTTTTGTCACAAGGAAGTACTTTAATGACATGGTAAAGTCATTTTGGTCCACACCTTCTCTCATCTTTTCTACAAGTTTCTTTCTCTTACAAACTCACAAAACACGGCCAAAAATGTATAAATAGTTATGAGCAATTTAGAACACAAATACATAGGCATAGGCTAAACCTCAGCATAATCCATAAACAACTCCATTCTGTCAGGCCCTAACTGGCTGGCCTATTAGCCAGGGGCTCCCTAGCCAGTTGCCTAGCAGAATAGGTTGTTCTCAGTCTTACAGCCAAGTCTCCTATTAACCAATTATTTAGGGCAACACCAGTCCTTAGAATATATTATGCCCACTTAATTAAATTATTCTAAGCCTATTAGGTTAATTTCCAAACCCAAATTGGGTCTCTGCACATTGGATTGGGTTACATAAATTTCACTTTAACCCAATTTCTTCCCCAGGTATTATGGCTACTTGTTCTAACAATCCTTAGGCACAATTAGAAGTATATGGAGGTTCACCCCACCTTCAATTACAGGTATTGTAGTCCAGTTGGGAAAAACCCTATGGTTGAAGGTTCCAAAACAGTAAAATAGTAAATCGATCTCAATTAGGGTTTATAATTTGGGGCTTTCACGGTGGAAGGTGATATATGACTCTCACAAGTAGATTCCCTTACTTAATTCCACGATTAGGCTAACCCTAACCCTAGTTGATTCTTACCCCAGCTCAATTCACTAAGTTGGGTTAGAATTTATTACCTCTTTTATGTTCGTGAAGTATGCATGCATCATTGGCAGCAATTGGATAGCTACGAGTTCGATTTCCCCTGCTATGGCAGTACTCTCTTGTAACTTTTCCTTCTTCTAACAGCATAGATGGAAGAGCAGCAGTAGTAGCAAGGCAAAGGAGTAGCAGCTGCAACAGTAAGAGGAATATCTTCCTCTCCTTCCTCTTCTTCTTCCTTCCCTTCTCTTCTTTTCCTTAACTTTTCTTCCTTCTTCTCCCTTCTCTATTTTTATTTCATTTTCAGCAGAAAATATGAGTCTCAGCTAACTCTTCCCCTTTTTATAAGCCAAACAGACCTTAGGCAGAAACCCTTTTATAGAAATGCATTTTTTCTACCCCTTTTATATCTAAATAACTTGTGATAGAAAATAATGCTTTATATAAAGCCACCTACTTTAGGACCCTTAAACATACCTATGATAATGGTAGAAATTAGGTAGAAAATCCTACAAAATAGTGGGGCCCATAGAGGAAAATACCAAATATGGGCATTCTGCTACTGATCCGGCTAGCTGGTTAGGCTTTGTTTGGTCCTCTACTGTCCATTCTTCTTCCCAAGCTACCCCACCTCATGTGGACCTTCCCCCACTCTTGTAGGAACCCTTAAAGCCATCCATACACTGCAGTCAGGTATCCCTTCCTCTTTATGTCCGGCTATACATCTAACTATAAATTCCTTCTACCACCATCTATCCTACTCCATAAACATTCTATTACCCAGGTTGGGATTCTAAGATCAGGGTATTACACTTGAGTAGAAGGTAGGATAGTAGGAAATCCAATAGAGGACAACTGGTGGGATAGCCTCTGGCTAACCGGCCATCCGGTTGCAGTGGCAGAATGCCCAAAAATCTGTATTTTTCTATGGGTCCCACTACTTTGCAGGGTTATTTTACCCATTCCTACCATAGGTTAGGGCATGATTAAGGGTTCAAATGCAATTAGTTTCATGCTAAACTCTAATTTCTACAGTGAGTTATTTAAGTTTAATTACTTAGGAAAAAATGAGTTTTTTATAAAAGTGCTTTGCCAAACTGACCCTAGGGCATGTTTTAAGGTTATAAAAGGGGGAAGTTCGGCCATTTCTTCTCTCCTTTTGCTGTTGTAAATAGAAAAGAAACAGAGGAGAAAAGAAAAAAGAAGGGAAGAAGAAGGAAGGAAGAGAGAGAGAGAGTGTTGTTGTTCTTCTCTGCTACTCTCCCTACTACTGCTGGTCCTTTCTACTGCTACTGTTGTACCGGCACTCCCAAAAGCTACCAGTAGTGGAAGGATGCTGTCAGAGGGTGCTACACAGCTAGGAATTGGAACCCGAAGCTACATGACTGCATATGAGCTACTTGCACATTCCCAGGAACTCCAGAAAGGTAATATTCCCAACCAATCCCAGTGAATTGAGCTAGGGTAGGAATCAACCTGGGATAGGGTTAGTCCAAGAATGAAATTGGGTGAGGGAAATTTGCATTGGGAATCTAGTATAGGCTCCCACAGTAAAAGCCCCAATTTCTGGACCCCAATTGAGACCCGATTGATTAAGGGATTGTCTTAGAAACCTAAATCACAGGGCTTTCTCTAATTGAATGAAATTAAATGTAAATAGAGGTGGGATTGACTCCCACATGATCCCAATTTTGTCTAGGGGCAGGCAAAAAATTTAGTTGACTCACCTAGGGAGTAAATTGGGTACACTAGGATCCAATTGACTCAATAAGACTTCCCAAGACCCAAATTCAAAGGAGGAAATTAATTTATAAGGTGCAAGAAATTAAAATAAAAAGGGTAGGATGTACTTTGGGTACTAGAACTGCCCAGCACAGTTCTGCCAAGAGGGGCAGGGCTACTAGGCTAAAAAATAGTCTATTCTGCCATGGGAACCGGCCAGCCGGTTGGGCCATGACAGAATCGAAGGGATTTTAATAATGGAAGTTGTGGAATGTGCTTGTAAACCCCAACTTGCTCAGTAATGGTTAATCCTTGTGACAACATGCTCTATGACCTAAAAAGGGAAAGAAAATGCTATAGAAGGTGTGGGGCTGTGAAGTGTCAGTATTGCCCCTACCTATGCTTGGGACCCTTTCAAAGTACATTCTTGAGCTAAGGGCAGTACAAACAGATCCAGTAGGGTAATTATGAGTTAAATACCTGAGAATCTAATCTAGTAGACCAAGAATGGGCTCAATGATGATGTAGGTTAACTAGATAACCTACCCCGACCTTGGAATTATACTAGAATGCTACCTGGTCAGTTGGTCAGCTGAGAAGGAATACTGACTTGAGGTCAGTGAACTCCTTATCAAATGAGTGTGGATTTTAGTAAGGGAATTTAGTTGGAACATAGGATTGGAAAATTTATAAGTGATTACGGAAATCAAATTGGTCTAAATGTGAAATTGGTAATCTAGGAACTTGAAAATGTACCCGGTGAGGATACGCATGATTGGGAATTCAACAAAAGAACACCAAATTTGGAGAAATCAGGTGAGTAGGTGTTTGACTTATTTTATGGATTGTTTTGATATTTTCAGTTATGCATGCTCATGTGAAATGTGATGAATTTTGTGTTATAGATTTATTTTATGTAAATATATATATTACATGTTGTATGATTTTATCGATTTGGGTGTGATCAAGGTTTTGTATGATGTAATATTGACAGTCTGTGGTACAGTGTGGCTGAGGTTATTTTCGGTCCTATGGGCTCAAAGGTCAGTCTAACAGCTATAACCACAGTTGTGTCTGGATTCTATGGTTGCTATGGATGCATAGAGATGCCTATGGCTAGGCTCACATCCCAGTACTATAACCCTTAGGGGTATGGTATTGGCTAATCCCACTTGGTGGTAGGTCATGGAGGACTACTACGCCCAGATACGACGTACTGTTGTGAGGGTAGCAGCCGAAAGATGATATTTTCTTTCCCCTTTTGGGGGGCTGGGAAGGACTTGCATCCCGTCCTCTCTCCTCTCGTTTCCTTTCATGAGGGAGGGGTGTGTCGTGTGTGCTTTGCTTGTGGGCCCTGAACCACCGTACCGCCGCTTGGAGATATATGGAGGACTATTTCATAAGAGTGTAAAGTTCGTCATTCGAGATGGGGATTTGATGATGGTCTAATATGGGGATTAGGATCATGCAAAAGGGGTTTGGAGTGGCCATCTAGGATTATGGGCCTAGGACCCAGGGGTGGGCCCGATTCCTAAGAAGAGGGCCAGAAAGTTGGTCTAGTCCAGAGATTTAGGGTAAGTGTCAGGTTGTAGAGTTGGGAAGGTGTTAGGCACCCAATCTACCTAGTTCAACTGTTCTTCCTAAGATGCATCAGAGCGAACATTTTCCACAACTATTCTTACTCCGCATGCATGGCTAGATTATCACACATATGTATACTAATCGAATTTAAATGATTATATACACTAAAACAAGGTCAATATAAAGTCTACATTATGCTAATTTTGGGTAAGAAATTATACCTGAGCTTGACCCCTGTTTCTGGTCAAGAGGGGTGGATCCCCTGGTTGATGCTAGTATGAATTGGTTTCTGGATTTTCCTGGCTCAGGGCAAGATGGCCTTGAGCTCCAACTTCCTTTCTCAAGATGTTGACTATGAAAATATTTAGGCAGAGTTCCAGCTAGGAACAGTTTCTTTCCATTTTGAATTCGGACAAAGCTTCGGCTAGGGAAGGCTATTTCTAGGCTTAGTCTGAGGTGGTATTCCAGCAGAGCTTCCACTAGAGATGAGCTACTTTTGGGTTTTGGCTGAGGTGATATTATGGCAGAGCTTCCGCTAGGGATGAGCTACTTCTGGGTTTTGGCTGAGTTGGCACTCAGACAGAGCTTCGACTGGGGATAGGCTATGGGAGGGCTATGCTAATATAGCACTCGGATAGAGCTTCCGCTGGGGATAGATTATGGGGGTTTAGGCTGAGGTGGCACTCGGACAGAGCTTCCACTGAGAATAGGCTATGGGTGGGCTAGACTAATTTGGCACTCGGACAGCGCTTCTGCTAGGGATAGTGTCACATCCCCGTTCACACTGAACCGGAGCAGTGACCGAGTTAACACCGGTTAACCCAAACCTGCCAGGATCATCAGATACTGTATTCCACCACAGCATACACACACTAACATAAGTTCATCAGATCAGCGGAAGACTAAGTTTTACCTGTGAATAAATCCCATATACTTGATACCCGAATTGTGATACAATAATTTTAGATGCATTTGGGCCCGAAGGCATGATATATACACAAAAGAATATGATTTAAATACCAAGTATATACAGGAAATCATCAAAAACCATCAGAGTACACAGCTCGGCTCGGTTTCAAGGCTGGAGCTCAGCTCGGCATCAGGGGTTGTGCCCAGCTCGGCATCATATAGAAGAGCTCAGCTCGGCCTCAGAAGTGGAGCTCAACATGGCCTCCAAGGTGGAGCTCAGCTCGGCCTCAGAACTGCTGTCCCGCAGCACAGCTCTCGCACAAGCAGTCAGCGTCGTGCTCTAACTCCTCAGGGGTCCACTAGTCCTCTTCAGGAAACTCGACTGTGGGACCCACCCCATGCTCCTCAGATGTATGACCTGCAAAACCATCTAAAAAAAAGGGGTGTACACGTGGGATGAGCTCACTAGCTCAGTAAGTAGAAAGATGGACCACACAGCAGTCCACACATCACAACACATCATATGCACTACATGCCATGCTATACATTTTAAATCACATCCACCTAAGCAAAATTACTAAGTCTTTGGTTTTAGTGCTACTACAACCACAGTGCGCGTA
>NC_056563.1:236848-240065 GCF_013358625.1 Macadamia integrifolia | reverse complement strand
AAGAACTATATAAGAAGGCACGGAAGAAAGGGGAAGGTAAGCTCTAACACCCTCACCATTACTCCCTTATTGAACTGTGCGGCCGACCCTGACTTGAGCGTCGGAGGACTAACCCCGGACAAAGTTCCGGGCCTCCGTCGTCTGTGTTTGTGTAGGTTGGACTAGCGGGGTTTTTGGCAGCAACATATATATACAAGAATTAGGTTTGGATAATTAAAACTAACCATATATTTTTCAAATGCCGTTCTAACAAGCCTGTCAAGGGCATTATTATTTGTTCATCCCCATATATGGTTGAAAAAGAACCTATTCCACTATCAATGGATCATGAGGTATGGCTACGAGGGGATTAGTATCTCTGATATGTAGTAGTCTCAGAGAAGAGGAATCATCCTAGCCTTTGTTGTATTGTATATTATATATTAAAGTATAAAACCAATCCCCTTATTTTGTCTTTTACTTTTGAGGTTAGAACTCAAAATGTTTTGAAGAAACTTTTGAATGAAAGTTAGAAGTCTTGATCAACAAGTATCAGTGTTTATTCTTAAATTGGTTTAGGAGAAAGATTGCCATATATAAAACTGTTTGGAGATGGACTCTCCCTATTCTCATGTGTATGTGGGGGTCCCTGGGTTGCTTTCAAATCTTGCAGAACCAAGCCGGGTCAGGCCAAGCAGTGTCCATGTCCAAGGGTGGGGTCGGGTATAGATACGGGTACGAGTGTGGTCAAGAGATACTTATCTTTTTACACCTCTTCAGTTTTGACTTCAAATTTGAATTTGAAATTCAAACTACAACACAGAGATACTAGAAGTACCTGTACGTATGGACACCATTCTCCCATCTCATTATGTTAGATTCCCCAATTCCTGGCCATACTGCTCACTCCAATGGAAGCCTTGATTAGTTGATGAGAAAGAGGATGGATGAAGATAACAAAGTCCAATACAAATGAGATACAAGCCAAAGCAACCTAATACAAATCATGCCACATGACTTAACAAGGAGATTTAACAGTTTAGGATCAGTTTCTCACAAGGACTAAAATTTTAACTTTATGCCACGAAACTTTTCTGTATGAGTAATTGAGCTTATCTCAACCATGGGACACATCAGTTTCAAATGGATTCAAAACTTAATGCTCAGTTTCATATTCTATTCATAACCAAATTTGATCAGCATAGAATTGAACTGCTAACGCAGATCATTGATGCACTCAATATATCCAATTCTTGTGCCTTAAAACCAAGTACACATTTTGGATGAAGAAAAAACAATATATCCCTAATCAAATTAGCTTTTTTAGATTTCAGAGGCATAGAGATTAAAAAGAGAGAGGGAATACATGGGGAAGGGCCTGGTAATTTGGTTGAGATCTTCAATATTAATTACCAATAAATATAACAAGAATGCAAGATAAATAATCTAATATATATATATATAATTAATGCAACAGGAGACAATAACAAAGAATTAGGTTTGGGTAAATGATCAGGACTTACATTATGATTTGTTCATCCCCAACGTACATCGTAGATAGTTGGAAAAGAGCCTGTTCCATTGTCAGTGGATCATAAGGTATGGCCATGAAATATATAACCACAAGCCTTATTTTATGATCCACTGAGAATGGAATAGACTCTTCCCCATGATAAAGTACCATTCTTGAATCTTCATGCAATTTGCGATCATGATCGATGTGGGATCATCTTGGCCTTGAACACCACTCTTGCAAAGTGCAGACTCACTCTTCCTCATCCTCATCGTCATCATCAACTTTCTTAAAGCAGTTAGTAAAATTAAGAGCTTTCTTTGCACTTTTCGAAAATAAATTAGCAGCTATGTCCGATATTAACTTTATTTTTATATAAGTTCCTATCTATCTATGGCTGAGCTATCTCAAATGGAATTACCGAATCTAAATGGCACATCAACCGCCCATCAATTCTACCTTCTTCTGTATATCTTAGTAGTTAATAGTCTAATAGTAACTTTAAAATCACATAACAACCTATCATTTTCTTAACTAATTCAGTTCCTTCAAGATCCAAATTTCCATCATTAGTAATGGAATTCTTGGGCTCTTGATAGATTCTTCGGATCCCTCAATGGTTCTAGCTAGGGGTCTATATCAAATTGACAAAGTTTATAAAGGTTAAAAACAAAAATCATCATTTTCTAAATGAAAATCTGAAGGAAAAATGTCCGATCAGATTGGTAACAGCAAAAACCAATTCTTAAAAAAAGATGAAACCCTTAATATGACTTTCCAATCAATAAAAAATGGTACAACCTCTCATTTTCTTAAAGAATCAAGAAAAGATTAATAACCCAACATGTGATGATACAAAATCAATCAAAAAAAAAATCATGGTGAAGAAAAGAATCAGAAAAGAGATTTTCTGTAAAACCTTTGATCGAACCATTACGGACTTGCATGAAGTCTGATTGCTTACATAAGCTGCTACTTCTAAATTTCTTAATAATATTATTCACATCATGGTTTGAGTAGAGGGTTTGATCGATGAGACAGATAGAGAGATAGACGGATACATAGATAGATAGCAATGGGGAAAGAAGCTTCACCAACTAACTGCTTTCTGAAAGTAGACGATGATTTGAAAGAAAGAGCTTTGCCATCGGCTCTTGGAAGTTAAACACCTAACTGCACCCCAACCCATATTACTATAAATACACCCTCTTTTCTTCTTCTTCTTTTTTTCTTTTTAGGCCCAAGATTCCAATTTAATAGACAAATATTTTCTAGAATCTACCCATTTCCTCTTGATTTTAAAAAATATAAATTAATAACAAACTCAAATGTTTGATACAAATAACAAATCTTTGTATAACAGAAAAATAACAAATCTAACAGAAAAAATGATAGGATTACTTTTGTTTGTTTATGAACACAACGTTTCCCAAGTTGCTACCAAAAAAGAATATGTTCCCAAGTTAGTTACCAAAAAATATTTCCTAGTTTTAATGAACAGTTTTCCTTTCCTCATCCTTGTGGGAAAGCACCATCACACATTGGTTTGGATTAGTCATTTATAGTTTGGCTGTATGGCCGAATTTCAAATTCAATTTCCCTAGTAGATTGCTATTCTTTAACATTGGCAACCCCAACAATTGTTTTGAGGTATCGGTCACAGATCTGCACCAGCACAGGCCCATCTCGTTATCTAGTCGATCCTGTATTGGTGGAATGATACAT
>NC_056563.1:220505-236828 GCF_013358625.1 Macadamia integrifolia | reverse complement strand
GGGAAAAAAAAAAAAAAAAAAAAAAAAAAAAAAAAAAAAAAAAAATCTAAAGAAGAAAAAAACTGGGGGCAAAATCATCTCATCTTGGTTGATTTGGTTCGATATCATATCAGTTTTCAGAGTGATACGATCCAATACCCTGCACTTAAACCATGACCCCAACTCTATTGGACTTAGATCTGGCTCCTCTCCAATGCCTTGGATACCCACATCCGATGGCTCAGAAAATCTAAAAAGGCACCCAACACATAAGCACCCCTAGGTTGTCGGATGCCAGGTTAGGCACCCAACGCATTGGACAGGATACATTTCCTTTCGACTTGGGATCTTTTTTTTTTTTTTTTTTTATAAGAGGTAGCCAACTGAACAGTCAACAATATTAAGTTATAAAGCATTTATTTAGATGAAGTTGCAACTTGCAATTGAATCCATTCTCCAACATTCTAATAACAATAACAAACTCAGACTTATCCCAATTTAATAGGATTGACTACATGGATCTATATAAAACAAAATAGAAATAAGTGAGGTCTAAATAGAATACTAACATTAGGATAGCCTAGTGGTGGTAGGTTTGGCTTGTGGAGGCGGAATCCAGGGGAGGAGGTTGTGGGATCGAACACTGTCGTACTCATTGTGTGAGTGTGTGAGTGTGTGTGTTTTCTTATTCCTAGATGGTTAGGGCGAACTGGGGATTGTGTGGATTAGGCGCATGATCTCAGGTTCGATTCCCTATAGTTAAAAACAAATGGAATTGATTGAGAAATATCATTATATTGATAGCTATTTTTGTTTTTATTTTGAAAATTAAACAACATGTGGGCTATGCATATCTAAAACTAAGAAAGTGCAAAAATTGATGCTTTCCTAAATCCATTGATAATCAGAATGATAATAATTTACCAAAAAAAAGATAATCAAGATGATAATAGGCGTGAATTCTGAGTTCCATTAATTTTTATTAATCAAGATGATAATAGGCGTGAATTCTGAGTTCCGTTAATTTTTATTCCATAAGAAGAAAAATAATAGGATGAGAAAAGGGATGGAGAGGAAACACAACCAAGGATTGTTGGTCAACTCACTTTTACTTTTAATTGGAACCGTCAAGACTCAAGAGTCGCATGAACACGAGTTAAAAAGAGGTTGTTAAATGAGGAGTCATGTAAATCAGACAAAGCCATTCCCAAATTCTGTACAGAAATTAGGGTTTATGGATTCTTTTTTTGCCCACCAATTTTGGTTAGAGGCGCCAATCTTGATTTGTTTGAATCAAAGGTCGAAATTAGGGTACGGTTTGACCCGATCGATCACAACTTGATGGATCGATCTATGACTTAGAGTAGTATATAGTGTACTATCATCTTGTTGAACAAATAGTTGTAATTTGGGGGTTTTTTGAGCTAGGGTTTTAAAGCGAGTTCTTTCGCTGCTGTTTGGATGTAACCTCTTTTTTACATAATGAAACTTCTTTTTTGCCCGAGGACGTAGCGCACCACATTGGTGTGTGATACAGCCAAATTGATCTCTCGGTGGAGAAAGGACACGTGTCACCCCTGAGACACGTGTCGTCCACCAGATAAGGATTCCAATGACTCAATCACGTTCGATCACGTCGTTTGCATGAGGGGAATATTCCCCACAAGAAGGACGGCCGTATGAGAGAAGGACAAAGAAAAAGACAAGAAAAAAACCCTAGACTTGAAGAACCATATAAGGGGGCCGAGAGGAAGGAAGAAGGTAAGCATTCAGACCCTCACCATTACTCCCTTACTGAAAATTGTGCGGCCGACCCTAACTTGAGCGTTGGAGGACTAACCCCGGACAAAGCTCCGGGCCTCAGCCGTCTGTGCTTGTGCAGGACCAACTCGCAGGGTTTTTTGACAGCAACAGTGTGTGAACCTCATTAAATCTATATGTGTTGTGTGGATATGTCTTTGTTTATTTTCATATTTGTTGGTATTTGTTTTAATATATATTTTTTTTCTTTTGTCAAGTCCTACACTACCATGGAGAGAGTACAATAAAACGAAACAAGGGTACAAGACGGGGAGGAGCTATATGGGATGCTTTAAAGCACTCAGTGAAGATATGATGATCAAACCCATGACCTCTTAAGAACCCACACTCTATTGGCAGGGGTACCAACTAACTGTGCTAATAGTTGTCTTCAAATGAAATGGGTTGTAGTAAGAATGGCATGAGTTCTTATGAGTTAACGGCAGCTACGGTCTTAAAAAAAACCAGAATGATGGAGCAGGATTCATTTCGTTAATCCCATGTTGTCAGGACTCGGGACTAGGGATTAGGGCTTTTTCTATTTCTTTCTTCGTTTTATGGGGTAGGTTGTTGGAATAAGTTCCAGTGAGTTGAGTAGTTTCAGTCAAAACAAAAAGCTTTACCATTTAAATGTCATGCACCAAAATTCCATAGAAATGCAGGCTGGGAAAATGACAATGTTAAAAGGCTCACTGTTAAGGAATGCAGTTGAAAAGACCACCACCTTTGATAAGCTCCACTCCATCTCAATGATGACCACTTTTAACTTCTGACTCTTGAAACTCACTCCCTAAATGATGAAAACAAAATCTTTGTAACTATGAAAAGGAAAACAAGATACCCCTTTTCAGCATATAAAACAGATTTAAGAACATAAAATGGTGACCTTCAAAAAGCAAAAGAATCTAATAACTTGGGGGCGTTAGGGGGAGTGTCCCTATCGTGGTTTGTCTTGGGTGGCAGACTTTTAGTAATTTGTCTTTATTTTTAGTTTGTCTTCTATTTCTGTTCCTTCTTTAACCCTATTGTAGACCTAGACTTTTGGTCAGACCGTAATTGGTGAGAGACCAAGGGGTTAGCGCAATTAGCTTGGAAATGACACAACACTCCACCTCAGGAAGCGAGGTCCCGTGATCAAACCTTCATCGCTGCACCTAATTTCTTGGGGCCACCACACGAGAGTTTCCGTCTCGGACTGACCCGATTACTTTGTAAGCGGTATCACAATGACCCAGGGATTAGTCGGGTCAAAGATACAGATACCATCGGTATCAAAAAAAAGAAAAGAGAGACTCACATGGGCTGTTCTCTCTCACCAGCGATAGCCCTCTCTTCCTCCATTCTTCTTCTTGCTCACTTTCTCCTTACTGTTGGTACTGGTTATCTTGTTTTGAGATTATTGCACCATTTACTTCCAACCAACATCCAAAGAACATTACAATCAGTAAGAGGTAAAAGTTAAGGTTTTCTGAACAGGGTCCTAATGAAAACAAAGCAAAGAGCCAAAAACTTCACTACACAGGCTAAAAAACGAGGACCTTTGTCTCACTTGAAGAGATGACAATATAGCAGTTTACACTCCCAGAAGGGCGCCTGCACTGTCAGCAAGAAACTATAAATCCATGGTGCTTGTGACCAACCTGATCAAAATAGACAACATCCCCCAGGAAACATTGTGTATCTTCACACTGCAACTCTGGAGCAGTGTGAAGATACATGTGGAATCATTAATAATACAGAAACCGTAAACGGTTATGCCTGCAGTAACAGGATATAAAGCAATCAAGCATAACAAGGTGAAATAAACATTGGACCTGTTGCAAAGAGAAAATATGTCAATCTCAGCCACCCTATAACAGAAACTGAAAAAAGAAATCCCTGAGAATGTAGAAGGTACCCAATGAAATGCTATGCATCTGGTGGAAGCCCAGGTAATAACTTTCTATAGAAAATTTACCCTATCACAAATTCATGAGGAAAAAAAAGAAGGAGAAATGATTGTAGATTAGCATGTAATAAAGGAAATGGTATCATAAACAAAAAGGAATGAAGCAGGAAATTCAGAATGAGTCATGACTGCCAGAGACTTTTCCTTTCCTTTTTTCTCTTAACCTTCTTTTTTGGTAGATTCAAGTGAAAGAGATTACAACATCAAATAAATCCCAATTTATTACAGATGTAAAATTTGTGTACAATTGGCTCTGCCCTTTGGTTAACAATGCTACCATCAGTATCAGTGCCAACTAACATATTGCAACCTAGGGATTTATAACTTTTACATTGTAAAATAAGATCTATACAGTCAAAACATGCAACTTCAGGGGCAAAATTCCACAACGCCACGAAGGTCTTCCAAAACAAACTTCGGCAGAAGTCCCCGAAAGAATCTATAGCCTACTTAAAGACCTGGCTGCAAAATGACGATCAATCTAACCAATCTTTTCTGGACAATGGTACCTATATTTTGTTTAACTAGTATATATTAGTTTTGTATATAATGCACAGAAATATACAGAGCAGACAATTTAAACCATCATGTTTAAGTCAGTAAGGTCATCCATCGGAATCTCAAGCCCCATAAAGTCATCGCCTTGCAATCCATCATCATCAATATCCAACCAGGAACCAAAATCTTGGCCTTGCCCGCCAAGTACATCTATTCCAGGTAGCTGCAGGTTTGATAAATCAATGTTTTCGGGGTCATTCAATGTCTCCAAGGCCAACTCATCATTTTCCTTGATATTTCTATCACTGGTCATCTCACACGCTTTCGGGACTGGGAGCGATACAGCTTTGGGTAGCTCTGAAGCCTTACCAAGAAGATCATTGACAGAAGCCGATAAATGAGTTGTTTTCTGCTTAGGCTTTGTTTTTGGCTTCCTTTCACCTTTGACATTGCCCAAAGCTGGACGACCAATTTTACCGGTGCCATTTCTAGAGGACGGATCTCTGTTATGCCCCTTTCCCTCCCTCTCCCTCTCACTCCTCTTTCCTTTGGTACCACTTACAAGAGCACTCCTGACAACTGATGGGTTTCTCAGAGAAGAACCACCAGTTCCACCAACAACTTCATCCAGCAACAACTCCCTCTTTTTCACTCTACTCGTCCATGTTTCTTCTTTACCAGTAGTTGGTTCAGATAGATGATTTCCTGACTGAAAGACATCAAAAGGATTCTTCTCACAGGCATCAATGTTCTGCCTTAAGCATGAAATTGCACTAGGGGGCTGATGCAAGGCCATGGAAGCTGCAAAAGATAAAATAGATCAACCACCAAAACTGTGATATGAGACTAACCATGACAAGATTAATTAATTAGTCCATTTGTTATTAAATCCCACTAAACACTTGTAAATTGGACAGATGCTCAAAAAAAATAGTCATACAAACTCACATACATATTTACAGGACTTGGGTATAGATGAAAGTATTTCTCCAAGGGATGATATGCGAAGTACCTGAAACCCTAACTTCTGAAGAACAGGTAGGAGTGTCACCACAAGGATTGGCAGGTTCCCCCTCGGTCATTGCATCAACGCGTTCTGCATTGTTGAGGCGGGAAGACACGGAACAAAACAAATCTTTGAACACGGTCTCATTAAAGCAGCTCTTGCTTGTATTTTCATAGTTCTGGCATCGTTCTAGTGTTCGTTTAATAAAAGATGAGGCAGCATGCTTAGCCATTTTGCTACTTGAACTCTTTCCACTAGGCGCATGAGGGCCCCAACAAGCCTTCAACCATGAACGTAATATTATATCAATCTCTATTATGTGTAAAAAATTATTAAACAGAATTCTCAGAAGCATGATCATAATATGATAACTGAGGTTTACATGATCACACCAGTAGATGCATTGGAATGGTGCTTTACTTCTATTAGTGAAGAATGATGAATATGACCATATCTAAGAAAATAGTAAGGAATAAAATTTTCCAAAAGAAAAGAAAAACAAAAAAAAAAAAACAAAAACAGAAAGGAAAAAATTTCTCCAAAAAATTGAGGAGCCATAATTTTCGAAGATCATCCTGCAGAGAAAAAGAGCAACTAAACTACAAAAAAGAAACAAGAGTTCATTTGTTAAGATTAAAGTTCCTTGGTGCAGTATTTCAGAATTCAGATAGTAATAAATAGCCACCTAGCAATAAAAGCATAATACAGATAATGCACCCTATTGCAAGGGAGCAAAGCAATCAGAAGCTTTTGATGATGACACTCATGCTTGAGGCACTGCAGTTCTGAAGGAATGAATCATTTCCTTAAGGCACTATGTGCTATTTATTTGAAAAAGAAAAGAAGTAAAAAGGATAATGAAATGGGGTGGAAAGTGTTGTTTGGGGGGGGGGGGGGGGGGAGGGATAGGAACAAAACCTTTAGACTCTGTTGTAGTGTGAAGACTAAAACAAGTTAGAATAGTACTGAAAAACATTATAGCTGAAGGTTCAGATCCATCACTGGTTAAATCTGTTAGGGGAGACCAGTGTCTCATCATAATTGATTAGCATAGTGGGCTATAGAGGCCCATTGAGGCTTACAGATTATATATAATTCATACATCGTATCCAGACTGAACACCTCACTGGATGTACAGAGCAGGAAACTAAGGTTTTCTGAGAGCTTGACCAGAAGCAGTGAGCCTTGGGGCCTCCTTATTAGATCTCTATTCCAATGAGTGATTGTTCGTCTCTTGGAAACTCTCTCTCTCTCTGTTGATACGATAACCATGATATCTTCATTTTCCTATTTCATTAATAAAATTCTATTTCTGTTTTAATAAAATAAGTATTCAACTGTAACAAATCCTTTTCTACATCTAATCACTCTTTCTTATCCTTGGCAGCCACTACAGATAATTATTCCAACTCATCAGCCTCCTCATGAAGGTGAGGCAAAGTTGAACTCTGATAGATGCTCATTCAGTAATCCATGACAATTGTGCACTGGAAGATCTATTAGATGGTGGGATGATTCGATTGTTGAAGTATATTCAGGTTTCATTGGATAAGTGAATTATACATTAATATGCTCTCGCAAGTGTGGTAGATTATATGCACAATAGGGACTTTGAGAGAGTAATTATAGAAAGTAATTCAGCCTGACCAGATAAGAAGTCCCATGGTGAGCCATGGAGATTCTCCCATCTCATTATGTTAGATTCCCAATTCCAGGCCAAACTGGTCACTCCAATAGAAGTCTTGATCAGTTAATGAGAAAAATGATGAAGAAAAACCAAATGATGGTTGCTCAACAAATAATGTATTTTGCAACTAGTATTCATCTGTCAGTTTGCGTGAAAACACAGTGCTTTTCTGTTCTCCTTATGACATAGTCTCGGGGGTGGCTGTTGCCCACCAATTGCACTGTTTGGAACTTGTACCCTACATTTGTTAATATTCATGGGGGGTAAAATTCCAAGGGCTGAGATAACAAGGACAAATCCTACCTTGTCAACGAGATACAAGCCAAAGCAACCTGAAGCAAAGCCACATGGCTTAACAAGAAGGGGTTTGGATCAGCTTCTCGCAAGGACTAAAATTTCAACTTTATGCTTCGAAACTTTTCTGTATGAGGTAAGCTTATCTCAACCATGGGACAGAATACTCCAGAAAATCCAGATATATATAAAAACCTAGACTGGCCAGTGAGAATGCAGCAGTTTCTAATATTACTAAGTAGTACATGAGGCTCATACTAATTTGATGTCAATTTGAGAAAGAAAACCACACCTACAACTAACCAACTTACATTGTTGACTAGAGAAAGATCATTAAAATTTCGACAATCACCTTCTAACATGGGACAAAAAGGTCGGCATCCTTCCAATAAACGTCCTTTTTTTCTTTCTTTTTTTCCCGTGGGTGGGGTGGGGGTGGGGGGGGGGTGGTGGTGTTTGGATTTGCAACAACAAAAGAAGGAATTAAGTGAATTGAAAGGAGGTACCACCTAAAGCCGGATAAACTTATATAAGATTCTGAATTGCTTGATAAGGGCGGTGCAGAAAACCCTGACACCTCAGTTTCAAATGGATTCAAAACTTTATGTTCAACTAAGAAAGATAACCAGTATATCATATCCTACACACACGCAAATAAAGCATGGAATTGGATTTCCAAGCTGGATCACCAATGCCCTCAATATATCCAATTTCTTGTGCATTAAACACAAGTACAAATTTTGGAGGAAGAAAGAAAATATGCATAAAGTGGGAAAGTGCCTGGTAATTTGAATGAGTTCTTCAATATTTATATCGATAAATAGATCATGAACTCTAGATAAAGAATTTAAAACATATCATGCCACAGGTTAAAATTTACAAGTATTAGGTTCGGATAATCAGGACTAACCATATATTTTTCAAAAGCCATTCCAACAAGTCTGTCAAGGGCACTGCGTTCAATCTCTCTACACATTTGAAAAATGTTCACATTAAAAAAACCGTGACACAAAAAATATTAGGAAAAATAAGTAGCGTTAATTGTATATAGAATAGTCTAATGAGGGCCGGCACATTTTTACCTTTCTTGAGATTCTCTTGCTTCCGAGACAGAACTTTCCAGCCCAAGAAGTAATGTCTTCTTCTTGTTAACCTACAAGAGAAGTATCCATGAGACAGACATTATAAAGAGTACTACATACTCACACAAATAGACTCTCTTTTACATGTCCCATTAAGAGAATGCCAATGAAAATTTTCTCCGTTACCAGTTTAGACCAAAAAAAAATTGGAAATGCATAATAACATCCATGCTGATTGCTATGGAAGAACATAAGCAGCGATAATTTCAAAAGGTTAATTATAGCTAGTGCCAATGCATAAATGCACAAGCACACGTGCAGCACACTCATACCATAACCATTGTGGCCAAATAGGTACCCTGCAAGTTATGGATGAATGAGAATGGTGACAAATTCATAGAGACTGCTTAGTAGAATAACATAAAAAATATAAAGAGTTTATAAACATACAGAGGCACAATTTCAATAGAAGCTTACCCAGATGTGAAGATAAACAAGGACTTTGAACACCACCAATACACAATGGACAAAAACAAGAAAACAGAAAGGAAGGGCGAATTTGGGAGAACAGTCATTAGAATTGTGCATAGATTTACCAATACTATTTAATGCTTCTATCGGACCCATGTAGCCGACCCCACTTAGTCGGGATAAGGGTATTATGTTGTTTCTGTTGTTGCAATTTTTTTTTACAGATATTGGGCTAAGTCATTGGCTATAATATCGTGTTTTGGTTAAAATATAAGGACATGTATTTCTCGTAAAATAACAATTATTTAAGAAGTACCAGATCTTGAAGCTTCTCCTTGTTTCTGCTAATTTCTTCACTGATCTCATCATCTTCTCGCTGTGCTAACTCAGGCTGAAATAAGAGCAACATGCAGTTAGGAGGGCAATGGTAAATCCAAACCACGGCCATCTATAAAGAATCATATAAAAAACTTTAGAGGTGAAAATGAGATAAAGCACTCGGAGTGAAGCAGCTCCAGCATGCAACTTCAAGAAAAAGCGTACAATTCAAATATCATTTAATCCAAACCACAGTAAGCGATTAAAAAAACATTATTAATATAGGAAACAAATGAAACAACACGCTAAAAGTGAAGCAGCTCCAAGCCTCAAACAAAGGGATGCAGATTCAAGAAAACCATCCAATTTTCATCTCATTTTGTGGGCTGCGAAAATTATAAACAAGATTATGCACGCAGAGTGACACACTGAATAGGTTGTATCAAAGAGGATACAGAAACCCTTAATAGACTGAAGTATTCTCCAAGACTCTGCAAATGCATTGAAAGTGAGTGCTCAGGCAATGGAAACATACCACTGAACCTGGGAAAATGCCAATACTCTGAAGCTCCAGGAGAAGTCTTTCATTCATGGTCATCTTTTCATACTGAAGTACAGTACAAGCCCTGACAGGCATTGCTGCTTTGTTTGATTGGAGGCCATTTGAAGAATGCCAGGAGACTATTCCAGAAGTCGGATCTGCCACTACATCAACATCACCCAGCTCACTATGTTCCATCTGGTCAAGGTATCCACGGGTGGCCCTTATCCTATAGCCATTTGAAGCAGCTCGTGCAACCGTCTGAAAGTTTCCCAATTCTGGTTGACTCATACTACTGGATTTCAAGTCTTCATCCAACTCAGAGCTAGTTCCATTTATATTGAACTTGACATCTTCATCTCCTATAGAACAAGATCCTTCGTACTCTTCCTCTGAAATTAGAGCTGCAATGAGCCTTTCGGAAAGAGGAATCACATTATTATCCCTTAGTCCCAGATAGTACTGCTCTGACAAATATTCATCAGGCTTTATTTCATTCATGAATGCTATATCTCTCTCACATTCAATTGATCCAACTGCATTGACAGTACCACAATCAACTCCACTGATGGGGCTCACAATTGGTTCCAGCAAACTAGTTCCAAAATCACCCTGAAACAAAGCGAGTAAAATGTATAAAATCTCGGGCCTCAAGTGGCACCAATTACCTTAAAAAATACTTGACAATGGTTACCTTCAAGTTTTGACTAGCACTAACATGCACATCCATGGCAGATTTACTGATGTGGGAAATCTGATTATCATTATCAACGCAAGAACAAATTTGAATTAAAAATTTTCCAATTTATGGTACAAGAATATGCAACTTAAGAAATTCAAAAACAGGGAAATTATTACGCAAATTACCTGCTGCTTCAAATAAGTTACATCTTCATCTGACACAAAACCAAAGAGAGGCTCCATTTGTCTCCAGAATGAACTTGAACAAGCATGAGCTGCATTTGATAACTATGCCAATCAGTCTGTCTGAATAGAACAACCTTTCAAGAACACAATAATACATAATTGACGTGAGAATAGTACTGGGGTTAATAGCAGCTTTTGCAGCAGCTAGTAGTTCTTCATGGCCATCATCTGGTTCTCCTGGAAAAATGAAAGCACACAAATTAGTGAACAAGATGAAGAAACCATGATAGTGCCCTGCGTAATTTGTGGAAGATGTTCCATTAAATCAATAATCCAAAAATCAGAAAATGCAAAAGGGAGAATACATAAAAATGAAAAGAGAGAGAAAGATGAAATACCTTGAAAATTAACGCCTCCACCATTCACGGCAAACCTGGGACGTTTATATGCCTTACGGTCAGACAGCTTCCTAGTAGGTGGACGGCCTGCTTTACTGAACCAAGAAATACAGCACAACATTATTAGAAAAGTAAATTAATCTACTGAGAGGTTTTAATAAGAATACAATATTATGAACATCAAAAAGAAATGTTGGACAACATAAGGGTGACTAACATAAGGGTAATTACCCTTCAGTCTTCTCAAGGCCAAGCCTTGTACTTCTGAGCTGTTTTGCAGTGTGCATGTTGTCAAGCTTCCCAACAGAAATTGGCACGCTAGACCTTGCTGAAGTGAAACCGCGTGCAGTTCTTCCGTGTCTCCAAAGACCATCTCCAAGATCTTCATCAGTGGACATTTTATTCTTTCTTGATGACAATACTAAAGTCGAAGCCTTTTGAACATTCTGTCCAGTTTTCTCATCTGGCTCACCAGACTTCTTTCCTTTGTCTCTGGATTTGACTTCAGCAGCTCCCGACTCCTCACTTTCTGATAACGCAGCTGAAGATAAAAGGTCACCTTTTACTTTAACTTGCTGAGAAACATTACTGGACAGGCGTCTTGGGAAGGCCTGTTCATTTTCATTACCTACAACATGAGATCCTGTATCTGAAGTTGGTGTCCCATCTGGAACTGGAACAGGAGGGACAAGATTTGTTCTTCTTGCAACACGAGATATCTTTTGAGGCCTTTGCCCAGCCCATTGTGCCACAGGTGGTGATGAAGAACGAGTTGATGGGGGACGTTTCCTATTGCTAGCCCCAACAACAGCTGGGACCTTGTTCACACATTGTGAAAGCTCCCATTCCTCGGCAACTCCAATAGCTCGATGGGCACTAGGTGATGCCTTAGGCATCATACAAGGACCTGATCGTGGTGCCCTGACAGATGCACTCAACTTTGTAATTGAACTGGGACCAGAGCTAATAATATCTTCACGAACATTTGACCTGGATATCATATAACACAGAAATAATGCAATTTCATAAAAATCCAAGCAAAAGATTATGGAATTGCCTAATAAAAAGGGGAAAGACACAGAATAAGTTTAATAGATAATAAAAGTAGAAAATAAATAAAATTTCCCGCAAGGAGAGAAAATTTATTGGATTTTGCAGCATCACAACAAAAAGGGGGGGGGGGGGGGGAAAAGGAAACAGAAATTTAATGAGGGGGAAATAAAGAAACATACGAAACAAAGTTGATGATGCATGTGCTTAAGATGCTATTTCTACCTATTAACCGCTTTGAGAAGGGCCCTTTCCTTTTCAGAACCAACAGGAAGATCTTTTCTATCATTGGGAAAGAAGCCATTGTCTTGATCAGTCCTAGTGGAGGAAGCACGAAAACCAAGGCCATTTTGTTGAGAGGTCACATTTACTTTTCCACCGATGGCTCCATTAGCAGGAGTAGACCTATATAAAGATATTAAGTCACAACTCACAAATACCCAATATTGAGGTACATGAAGATGGCAAAATCACTCAAAAAAATTATAGGGAGAAAAAGTTGGATATGCTGAAACAATTTCAGGAAATGACAAACTAGAACCAACAAAGAAGAAAAGAAGAAAAAAAACACTAAGAAAGATCATTTTCCTATGATAACATACAGATCCTCATCCCCATTCCAAAACATTCACATAGGTCCTCAGGCGGGCGGGATGAAAAGAGTCTATTTACCTTTACAATATTCCGGAATGAAAAAAAAAATATATGATTCTGTTATTGGCCGTATATTAGACATTAGTACTTATCTGATCGGTTCATATGTGTAGTGGTTAAATCATTGTAGATTTAGTGTACGTAGGAGGTGTAGTGGTACAATTGTAGAAGTTATAACGAAACAATAAGTGATGATGTGTAATAGTGTAACTGCTCACTTATGTAACCCTATTAATTAGCAAGTAGAATGATAAGAGGATATCCAGAAAATTCCCACAATTTCTCTCTTAGAAGGAGGTGGGGCTTCCTCAGTAAAGCTTGAGGTAGTTACCTCACTAGAACCAAACTCTCATCTTATCTTAATTTCTTCTCCCCCTTTTCTCTTATCCCACATAAGCACCTTTCTCCCTCCATCTTGTATCTCTTATTTAGAATATGTAACAGGTACGTATCAGTCTCAAAGTTCCAAGCTTTGAAAACTGGTAGAATCATGCACCTTTAACGGAAAAACAGATTTGATCTCTCGCATAAAAAAAAATAAAAAAAGGTACAGAAAGGGGGGAAATTAAAGAATGAAACAGCTTTGTTGTCAGAAGCGCTGAAAAAAAGAAATACAGTCAAGAAAAAATAAAAATAAAATCAATCCACTGCAGTAACATTAATGCAGTACAGGCTGGAAAGCCTCAAATACCTCTACTGCAGGACTTTAACTCAGATTAACAAAAGACAGGGCATCATGAAAACTAAAGTAAAACTGTGGAAAAGGATTAGAAAAAATTGGCCGAGAATTGTACGGTTTGAGAAAAAGGAGGTAAATAGCCGGTAGGCCCGGTACAACAATGGGATGAAAGCTTAACTTTCTAACTGTGGCAATGAACAAAGGCAACAAGCAGCAGTGATGAAATAAAAGTGGCTTGATAGATTAAAAAGAAAAAAATCCACAGTTAATCATAAGCAAATCAAGAAAAAGTATGAACCTTAACCAAGAAAAGTTCTTCTCAAACATGATAAAACAGCTATCATCTCCTCTGTATTGAACATCCCAATTACCATTTACAGACTCCGATAAATCCTGATATTCGCCAAGAATCAGAAACATAATTTGAAAACTCCTAAACATCAAGAACCAGATGAACAAAAGCAGTAAATGGTTGGCAGGAAGTGAAGAGAGATGTAAAGTAGCAGACTGGTGATAAATGAAACAACAAGTGATGGGGATGAAATAAAAGGGGCTGGATAGAGGAAAAAAAAACCCAAAATTTTAGTCATCAGAACAACAAGAAACAGAAATTTTCACTGAGAAAAAGTTCTCTAACACCAGAAGAAAAAACACAAACAACCGGATATCATCTCTCTTCTGTATTGGATGTCACTAGTACCAATGTACCATACAAACTTCCAATGGCCACTAATAGATGACTTGGGGCCAAAAAACCATGGTTGCCAGGGCTTCACCTAGGCAACACACCTTAGGAATCCAGGCACCTTGGTTGCCTTAGTTGCTTAGGTCACCTAGTTAGTCGTGTCGATCTCCTTGTTGGTATCACCTTGCGTCCATGACCCCCTCCAATGCCTTGGGTTGCCTAGACACTGTGACAACTATGCAAAAAACAGTATTTAGAAAGGAATAAAAGATGGTTGATTTAAGTAGCTTCCTACTAGAATTTAGAAATTAGATCACCTTGGTCTACCCCAAGCAACCAACTTACCAAACTTACCTTCAAAAAAGAAAAGGTAAATTACAACCCAAACCCCCAGAAGAAAAGGAAAAGTAAGATTTAGCTTACCAAAGAAACAAAATCTCCGACTATAAATTTGCTAGATATGAGGAAATCCACATGGGAAAAAAGTTGGCAAACATAGGCCATGACCCTGTCACATCAGATGCATGGATTCCTTTGCATTGGCCATTAGCCCATCAGGAGATCCATAGGAGTTCTAGCAAGATCCCCGTACAATGCCAATAAGAATGCCCATTCTGAAGTCCATTACAAAAACTAACTACAGGAAAATTACCAGAGTCCCAAAAAATTATGATGTGCTGGAAACAGATCTTTCTTGGAACCTTGATCATGCGCTCTACTCCTGCATCATGGAACTTTCTGAGGAAATGTTCATACTCATATCATGTTAATATTTGGCCCATTTTAGAAGGAAGGGCATACTCTTATAGAGGCAGGTTGTCATGATGGGGCTTTCTAGCAGTCTGGCCTCAACATAGAGAAAAATAACGTGACTATCAGTGAAGGTTTAGATGCATCCAGAGATCATTGGCCTCATATGACTACATCTGACTCGCATCACTTCTACAGTGGATGTTTTCCAGGTCACTTTGAGGATTATATCAGTAGGATTCATCAGAATTCATTTCATCAACTGCTGTCTCTCTTGAAATCATCAGGCCTGGCTTTCCAAATGAATGGTTGTACTTTGGTGCAAGTCCCACTCTGGCATTCTTTTTTTAAGAAAAAGGGGCCATCTGAAGACTCAAACTCGTGTCTTCACACTGGCAGCCTCCACCCCCCCCCCCCAAAAAAAAATCCACGTCAACCAACAGAAATCCCCCTTTCCAGATAATTTGATAGGAAGGGGCATTCCTTCAATGCTAGGATCAAGGGTTTCATCATCTCTAACTGGATCCTTCACTTGGGACACAAAAGATTGATATTATAGGGAAATTCTACTGTAATCATACAGCTATCAAGCATTATTTAGTCCATATGACCCCGGAACATGACTCATCTTATTAGGGAGGCACATAATCTAAAACCATCTCCCACTCTACAGACCCTGTTTCAGAGAACTCCCTCGCAAATGAGTAAGGCATGTCAAGCTCTTTGATAGGGACAATATATACACTTAAGTCTTATACTAGTAAGATGTGTGATGGATGTTTCCACTGTCTTATTTACACATGTTATTTTTAACATAATTTTCCATCATTCATCAAAGGAAGTGGAAACATTAGTAATGTAGAACTAGGATTGACAAGTCAACCTAGTCCCAATGTTGCAGGATACTCTTGGAGAACATTAGATCAAATATCAGAATAGTTCAAAACAGATTAATAACAAGGATGAGATCAGATCTGGGATTAAGAATATCAATCTCAGATTATAGGGTGTCAGAAATCAGAATAGAAGCAGATAATGAGGGGACTAATGGAATGATGAATTAGGTCTACGCAGGTTCTGAAAATTGCTAACAGAGTATGCAATTTTCTAGGCAGAACTGAGAAGGAAAACTGAATTTAATACCTGTAAGAACTTGAGCAGATCAATAACACTTTGTGTGGTTGAGAGAAGAAGAAGATGAGTTAAGGAAGAGGACCTCTTATGCTTCACACCGCTGAGAGTCAATTGGATCAAACACCAATTCCATCAGCCTTGATCAAACACAAGACAAATCTCCATGTAGAAGACAATAGCAACAACCATTAATTTTTTTATCAAAATCATCTAGGCCTTTAGGAGCCCCCTCTTCTTTATTTATAATGTTAATGGGGGAGGGAATTACAAAATAGAAGGTTCCTCAAAAAGGAAACCAAATATTCTCCTAATACAATAGCTACTAAAAACTGAAATTAGAAACTAACTGAAATTAGAAACTAGTTGAAAAAGGAAACTAACTACTAAGGACTTGACTCAATTAATAACTTGACTCATAAGGAAACAAATATAACTCAAATCAAGCCCAACTAGAAAGGAAACTAATGAAAATGGAAACTAAC